>NW_012104787.1:1037359-1072202 GCF_000951045.1 Mandrillus leucophaeus | reverse complement strand
TTCTGCCGAAAGATCTGCTGTTAGTCTGATGGGCTTCCCTTTGTGGGTAACCCGACCTTTCTCTCTGGCTGCCCTTAACATTTTTTCCTTCATTTCAACCTTGGTGAATCCGACAATTG
Source organism: Mandrillus leucophaeus (assembly GCF_000951045.1). Classification (NCBI taxonomy): domain Eukaryota; kingdom Metazoa; phylum Chordata; class Mammalia; order Primates; family Cercopithecidae; genus Mandrillus; species Mandrillus leucophaeus. Next base: position 1,072,083 of record NW_012104787.1, on the reverse strand, counting down.
TGTCTTTGGGTTGCTCTTCTCGAGGAGTGTCTTTGTGGTGTTCTATGTATTTCCTGAATTTGAATGTCGGCCTCCCTTGCTAGGTTGGGGAAGCTCTCCTGGATAATATCCTGAAGAGTGTTTTCCAACTTGGTTTCATTCTCTCTGTCACTTTCAGGTACACCAGTCAAACGTAGATTTGGTCTTTTCACATAGTCCCATACTTCTTGGAAGCTTTGCTCATTTCTTTTCACTCTTTTTTCTCTAATCTTGTTTTCTTGCTTTATTTCATTGAGTTAATCTTCAATGTCTGATATCCTTTCTTCTGCTTGATTGATTCAGCTGTTGTTACTTGTGTATGCTTCATGAAGTTCTTGTGCTGTGTTTTTCAGCTCCACCAGGTCATTTATGTTCTTCTCTAAACTGGTTATTCCAGCTAGCAATTCGTCTAACCTTTTTTCAAAGTTCTTAGCTTCCTTGAATTGGGTTAGAACATGCTCCTTTAGCTCGGTGGAGTTTGTTATTACCCACCTTCTGAAGCCTACTGCTGTCAATTCGTCAAATTCATTCTCTGGGCAGTTTTGTTCCCTTGCTGGCGAGGAGTTGTGATCCTTCATAGAAGAAGAGGCATTCTGGTTTTTGGAATTTTCAGCCTCTTTGCGCTGTTTCTCCCTGTCTTTGTGGATTTATCTACCTTTTGTCTTTGAAGTTGGTGACCTTCAGATGGGATCTCTGAGTCAACATCCTTTTTGTTAATGTTGATACTATTCCTTTCTGTTTGTTAGTTTTCCTTCTAAGAGTCAGGCCTTTCTGCTGCAGGTCTGCTGGAGTTTGCTGGAGGCCTGCTCCAAACCCTGTTTGCCTGGTTATCACTGGCTTCAGACCAGCAAAGATTGCTGGCTGTTCCTTCCTCTTGAAGCTTCGTCCCAGAAGGCCACCTGCCAGATGCTAGCCAGAACTTCCTGTATGAGGTGTCTGTCAGCCCCTACTGGGAGGTGCCTCCTAGTCAGGATGCACTGGGGTCAGGGACCCACTTGAGGAGGCAGTCTGACCCTTATCAGAGCTTGAACACTGTTTTGGTAGATCCACTGTTCCCTTCAGAGCTCAGTTGGAAATGTAGAAATCACTCTCCTTCTGCGTCGATCTTGCTGGGAGCTGCAGACTGGACCTGTTCCTTTTCAGCCATCTTTGGGTTCCTGTTTTCCCCCAGCTACTTTTAATGTTTCCCTTTGGTCTTTGCTTTTCAATGCATTTACTATGATAAACCTATGATATGTTTTTCTTTGTTCTATTACATTTGGAGATTCATAGAACTTTTAAAATCTGTGGACTTATGTGTTTTATAAGTTTTTAAGATTTTTGACCAGAATCTCTTCAAATATTGCTTCTCACTCTTAGTCTAATTTTTCTCCTTTTAGGACTCTGATTTACATATACATTAGGTCTTTTCACAGACTTGTTTTCTGTGTTTCAGTTTGAATACATTCAATGTACTGTTTTTTCTTTTTGCTGTATGTAATCTGCTACAAAACCAATTCACTAGGTTCTTAATTTCAGTATTGTAGTTTCAGCTCTGGAATTTTGATTTGGTTCTTCTGTTTTTAAGTTTTCAGCTTCTGCCAAAATTCTTAATTTTTCATATTATTTCCTTGCCCATATTTAACATATTTAAGTGTCTGTTTCTATTATTTGCTGTTTTGCTTAGTTGTGCTCATATTGTCTTCTTTATTTATATGCCTAGTTATTTTTCAGTGTATTCCAAACATTATATATAAAAAATTATAGAGATTATTTGAGGCCCATGATACTATTATCTCCCTTTGGAGAAAGGGACATGTTTGCTTATAAAAGACATTAGGGGCACTAGTAATTCTTGATTACCTTATACTATTTGAGGATTGGGATAATTTGGGCTTCAAACTCAGTAAGGGCTACCTTTTTCTTCTTCACCTTTCCTTTTGGGGTGTGGCCCTTTCTGGTCTGTGATGGTTAATTTTATACATTAACTTGGCTAGGCCACTGCACCTAGACATTTGGCCAAACACCGGTATAGATGTTGCTGTCAAGGTATTTTTTTGAAGACAAAATTAACATTTAAATGAGTTGGCTTTGAGTAAAGCAGATTACCTTCCATAATGTAGGTGGCCCTCCTCCATAATGTAGGTGGCCCTTGTCTAGTCAGTTGAAGGCTTTAAGAAAAAAACCTGAGGTTCCCCTGAGGAAGAAGGAATTCTGTCTCCAGACTGCCTTTGGATTGAGCTACAACACCAACTCTTCCCTAGATTGCCGACCTGTCCTACAGATTTCAGACTTGCCAGCCCTTGCAATCATATGAACCAATTCCTTAAAATAAATCTCAATATTTCTCTCTCTCTCCCTCTCTCTCTACACACACACACACACATACACCCTAATACAAGATTTCAAAGCAAAGCCTAGGAGTTTACGAGGGTTCCCTCTGTTAGGAGGCCCTAAATTCTAATTTTGTCCTATTGCCTTATAAGTTTATTAAAAGCTTTGCTTAGTTTCTCTGCCTCTCCACCATCTCTACATAAATTGAAAGTTGTCCCTAGAATAAGGTGATTTTAAATGCTGGGCTCATCACTCTAGGTCTCCTTCTTTTCTTACATCTTGGTCTCATAATTGTTCACTGCTATATTAGTTATCTTATGCCCTCAAACAGATTTAGAACTTTTCCACTAGCTTTTCTAGTTGTTCTCAGCAGAACAGTTGGTTTGACTTATCTAGTCTACCATTTCCAAGAGCGATTCTCCTAGGATAGGTGGAAGCCTGTTTTTATTGAATAAAATGTATGGAAGAAATCAGATAAAGATTTCAATTTTGCTTTTGTTGAGTTGAATAGCCTTTGAGACATCTAAGGTAAGATAATAGGAAAGTAGTTGGATAAACAAAGCTAGAACTTGGAAGAGGGATCTCTGTGGAGAAAAATTTTTGTATTAATAGTATATAGATAATATTCAAAATGATGAAAATGAATGAGATTACCTAAACAGAAAGTCTAGATAGAAAAATAATAGGGACTGAAAGCTTTTTTAGGAACTCCAACTTTTAGAAGTTAGTTAGGGGAGGAGGTATCAGTGAAACACTGAGAAAGGGTTGTCAGAAAGAGAGTTTGGTGTCATAGAAGCAGATGAAAAAGAGGATTTAAAGAAGTAGGGAATGATGAAATATGATTTATGTCATGAAAACTCTGACAAAATAGGGCCTAAAAAGTATCTGAGTATTTGAGCCTCACAAACATATTATAGCCACTTGATAGATGACCATGCTTGTGCAGTAGTGTGGGTGGACAGCCTCAGGAAGAGTGATTCAGGGCTGTGGGAGGTCTACCCAGCAGCAATCACCCTGGTGGCCTTCAATCTCTAATCTGATAATGAGTTCTGTGCCATCTCAACCTGAAAGACTTATTTGAAACCTGTGCCCTGTCCTTTTGGCAAATGATTTGGGTAATGCCTGTCATGAACAAAGAAAGATAGTGGTGTTCCCACTTTTTCCTAATACTTACTAGCTCTTCAGGGAGAAAACCTGTAGTTCTTTACTGTTCTAAACCTGAGCACAGCTGTACCTCCTGAGGTGAGCTTTCATTGCTTGTCCCTGCAGAACTCCAACTTGACACTTCACCAGAATCATGAGGCAGAGGAAATACTAAGTTCTCATCCCAGAGAGAAGTACTTCTCTACAGCACACTTTTACTATTTTGAGCTATCTATATAGCTTTTTTTTAGTCTTTAGTCCAGAAGAAAATTTAGACTAAAGAACCTATTATTTATTTTTGCCAATATTTCAGAAAAGTCCAGTGATGGGGATTGAAAAAAGTGGCAGTAATATGCAGCATATATCTTACTATGGTTTCCTTATTTTCCTAGAAAACATTAAAGAATGGTTGTTTCTCTGTGCAGATGCTTGGCAATGCATTTGCATTTTTATGGTGAGTTTGACTACTGGGCACACTGATGGTATCTAAAGTGTAGTGAAAATGGCATCTGCATAACAAGGAAGATAGTGATCCCAAAGCCCGTTGTCCTTATGGAATAAGTGTAGGGTAAAACATAGGCCTTCACTCTAAACCTATTGACTTGGAACCATGTGTAAAATGAATTTATTTATTTATTTAAATTTATCTGATTCATGCCTGATGAGGCAAGCAGAGCCTGTGAGTTATTTGAAAAATTAGAGCAAACTGGTTCACTCAAAGACAGTTATTTTTTTGGGGGGGGCAGGGGGGCGGGCAGAGTCTCGCTCTGTCACCCAGGCTGGAGTGCAGTGGCATGACGTCAGCTTAACCTTCTTCTCCCAGGTTCAATGATTCTCCTGCCTCAGCCTCCCAAATAGCTGGGATTACAACCATGTGCCACCACACCCAGCTAATTTTTGTATTTTTAGTAGAGACAGTGTTTCACCATGTTGGCCAGACTGTCTCACTCCTGACCTCAAGTGATCCACCCGCCTTGGCCTCCCAAAGTGCTGGGATTACAGGTATAAGCCACCGTGCCTGGCCTCAAAGACAGTTCTTTAGAGAGAAACCATTCTGATGCTTTGGAGAAAAGCTGTTTGGATATAGTTTAAGGCCCCATGAAATGAAGTCTTTAATTAATGCAATCCCAGCCAAGCTAACAACTTATTTGGTAGGTCTTCATGGTTATTAAAGAGTCACTACTCATACATGGTAATACCTTCATGAGTGAGATTAAATAATTGGTTGGATGATTGGCAGGATGACACACTCTGAAATGTATTAATTTTGTGTAGTTGACTCACTTAGTTTCTCTGATTTTGATCCTTAAATATAAGGTGGGACTAACATAGTTTTTGTCCTGCGTATATCACAAGGTTATTAAGAAGATCAAACAGGATAATAATGTATGGAAGGCTCTAGATAAATGTAGGACTTTGTTTACTGTAATATAATCACCTCATTTTTGGAAATTGTGACTGGCTTTAGCTCCTGTCAATCAACATGTGTTGGGAAGGCTCTGTATGGTATCACAACAACATCCAGCACTCATAGACACCCAGCACTATGACAAGCCCTTAGGAAACTTTAGTATAAGCTCTGTGGAAAACAGCCAAGGGCTTAAGGTGCAAAGTCATAGACAGTTCCCTATGATTAGTCATTTTACCAGCCCAGAAAGAAAATTTCATTTTCATTGGCTAGTGACAGCTGTAATAGAAAATTCTGTAATAGAAAAGCCAGGAAGCATAGGATGAGAGCAGCAAAAGGTAGGAGAAGAGGTAAGAAAGAGAAATAAGAAAGACGGTTCATGGCCGGGTGCGGTGGCTCACCCCTGTAATCCCAGCACTTTGGGAGGTCGAGGCGGCTGGATCACGAGGTCAGCAGATCGAGGCCATTTTGGCTAACACCGTGAAACCCCAACTCTACTAAATATACAAAAAACTTAGATGGGCATGATCGCAGGCGCCGGTAGTCCCATCTACTCTGGAGGCTGAGGCAGGAGAATGGGGTGAACCCGGGAGGCGGAGGTTGCAGTGAGCAGAGATCGCGCCACTGCACTCCAGCCTGGGTGACAGAGCGAGACTCCGTCCCCCCCCCGCCCCAAAAAAAAAGAAAAGAAAAGAAACAAAGAAAGACAGTTCATGAGCGAATAGCATAAAGCAGCAAAAATTGAAAGTGATAACTAAGGCAACACCAAGAAACCCCTGGATCAGTGGACCGAGAAATTGTACGGTTTTTACATTTGGAAAGGCTCAGAGATCATTCAGCCCAGGGATGGCAAATACACAGGTCTTGTGGGGCAATTTCGCTCTTGTCTGAGAGGCAGACATTGCTAATCAATCATTGTATCGTTCTGCTCAGTCAAGACGTATGAGCGCCAGTGCAAAGAGTGATCCCAAAGCTGAATGCTTGCTCTTGTGGGAATGTGAGGAGTCGGATCAATCATTGAAAACGTGTGTAAGAGGAATCAACATTACTCATTAAATTATCGGATTCTTATCTGATGAAGTGAGGAGAGCCAGTGGGATGTAGGGATCCGGTCCACCTAGAATGGTCAAGGTAGTACTCTAGGTTGCCAGTACAAATCAGTTGGAATAGGCACAAGAGGTGCATTTTATTCAGCCTCCTTATTTTATAATCAGGAAAGTGTGGCATAGGGATGTGAGACCACTTGCACAGGTTCACACAATTAGTTAACCAGAACTTAAACCCAAGTTTCTCTTTCTCCAGTTGGAAACTCAAGACTCATAGCTGTTTGGAGATATTTTACTAAAGATTGATTACTGAAATGGGTGGGTAAAGTAGAGAAAGGAATATTTTTGCATATTAGGGTTTAAGGCAATGGCTATTGAGCCAAAGCTTTGAAGGTGAGTGTATTAGTTTCCTGGGGCTACTGTAACAAAGTACCATGAACTGAGAAGCTTCAACAACAGTTTGATGGTAATGTCCACAGTCTAGAAACTAGAAATTTAAGCTCGAAATGTTGTCAAGCTTAGTTTCTTCTAAGGGCTATGAGAGATAACCTGTTCCATGCCTCTGTCCCATTTTCTGATGGTTTACTGACAATTTTTGCTATTCTTTGGTTTGCAGATACATCACCCCAATTTCTGCTTTTATGTTCATGTGGCATTCTCTCTTTCTCTCTCTCTCTCTCTCTCTGTGTGTGTGTGTGTGTGTGTGTGTGTGTGTGTCTCCACACTCCTTCTTTTTTAAGTACATAGTTACATTAGATTAGGGTCTGCCCTAAAGGTACTATCTTAATTTGATCATTTACAAAGACCATATGTCTAAATAAGGTCATATTCTGTGGTACTAGGGATTAGGACCTCAACATATGAATTTTGGTGGGAGACAATTTAGCCCCTAACAGTGAAGTTCAGTTTCCTTAAATGTCAGAACTCTGGCTGTGGAAGCCAGCTGAAATTTAGTCTAATCTTGGTTTCCTTCATGAAGTCACATTTAGCGTTAGAGGTGTTTTTTCAAGAAGTTGCCAATAACAGATCATGCAGATGAATTTTTAAACCATTGTGAATTCTGTATTTATCGTATAGTGTTCAAGGTGCATATTACTGTGGTTAGGAGAAGGGAAAGTGGCCAGGTGGAGGTAACACTCTGCAGCAGAGAATAAGTCTTGCAAAACTTTAGAGTGAGGTTCTGCTGTTCTGCTGCTAGAGGAATGGGCCAAGAACAAACGCAGCTTGGGCAGTTAGCAGATACCCTTGAATGAGTCTCCTCTAAAGATTGTGTGGTTATGTGAATCAGAAAATGCTATGCTCTCTGCCACCAAACAGAGCACAGAAACACCCGAGGTGGCCAAAACTCTCTGCTGCCCTTAAGCCTGCTCCCCAAGAAAAATGGTGAAATTTGTCATCGATGCAGATTTTGTGCCTCCCCTCTTTTCTTCCCAGTTACCCCACTCTATGGTGGCACCTCTTTTCCTACTCCCTCAAATACTTAGGACCATGCTCTGTTCCTCTTCCTCACCATGAAAGTTATTCTTTGGTCGGGGGAGGTAGAATGTAATTTATATTAATTCATACTTAGGTGTAAATGACTAATAAGAGTTTAAAGTGGGCTCTGACTTTAATGATTTGCAAGTGACTGCCAAAGCCTTAAATTACAGGAACAAAGTTATAAGGCTAGAAGTGGGGGATCATTCAGCTCTAAATGGCACCTCTTTTATTAGCTAATCAGACACTAAATTAAAATGCCACATTATTAATTTATTCTCTGTAATTGTAAATGATCTAGGAATTTCCTGATTACATTAGCAATTTTTCTTTAATTTCAGGGAGATGCAAAATAGAAAGTTATGGAGATATGAGCCTACACTTGTTTGCAGTGCTTGACTCACCTACATCTGTGCTGGCAGTTTTCATCTGACTTACCCAGAATCAGATAGTACAGGATGTGCTATTCAGTCCTTACTGTAGCCCCTTCTCTTTTCTGCTAGCTTGAAAGCATAAAATCCAACCTATTGTTTCCTTGGCAATAAGAAAGGCACTCTTCTTTCCACCATGGTCTCCTTGATGGCACCGAATATTGTAGAATCACTTTAAGAGAAGGACTTTCCCTACATTTTTTGTTTATTTGTTTGTTTTTTGTTTTTTGTTTTTTTTGAGATGGAGTTTCGCTGTTGTTGCCCAGGCTGGAGTGCAATGGCACAATCTCGGCTCACTGCAACCCCTGCCTCCCCGGTTCAAGCAATTCTCCTGCCTCAGCCTCCCAAGTAGCTGGGATTACAGGTGCCTGTCACCATGCCCAGCTAATTTTTTGTATTTTTAGTAGAGACAGGGTTTCACCATGTTGGCCAGGCTGGTCTCCTGACCTCAGGTGATCTGCCCACCTTGGCCTCCCAAAGTGCTGGGATTACAGGTGTGAGCCACCGCACCTGGCCTTCCCTACTTCTTTCATGTGAAATTCACCAGCCTTCCCTTTCTTTTGTCTGTGCTCAATCTCCCTCAGTTGTTTGACTAACTCAGTCAGAGAGACAGGGTGTAGAGATCTTGGTACAAGTTAGGTGTTGGTGCAGGTGTAGGTGAGGGCCCTGGCAGAATCTGTGGGAGATGAAGATGACCCTGACGGGACATTTTTTGGATACTGACTTAACTCCTTACTGTCCCTTATTGGCTCTGAAGCATGGCTCAGTCAGCCACTGAAGGTGGCTGTCAGCTTCCAGAGTAACTCATGGCAAAAAACTAACACCCTCACCTCCTAAGAGAGTTCAGAGAACCCTTCAAGGGACAGGTAGCATTCCTCCCTGGGAGTTAACACAAAGACACAAAATACCTGCTCTTGCTCTCTCTCTTATTCTAACAATTGACCTAACAACTTTATAGGACACGTTAGCAACTGGTGAATACAGGAAACAGGACCAGCAGATAATAAATAATTCAGTGAGAAATATATTCCAGAAAACCAATTGACATGATTGGAGAGTTCTTGGTAAATGTAACATATTTACAAACACTCATTACATTGTATTGTTATCCCAAAGGCTAATTTATTCTGAGTAAAAATTATTTTCCATGAAAAGAATGGCTGGGGAACTAAAAATTCTAGGGAGACCAACTCCAAAGTTCATCTAAATAGCTTCTCGGGAGCAAATGCATTTTTAAGTTGATTACCAGCTCACTGAGTTTCTTTGGCCTTGGGATCCAGCGGAGGGTACCATTATGTACTTTGAGGTTTCACTCTGACAGAGAATGGAAGCGTAGAGATTCAATTCCTATGAAAAAAAAGATAGAATAAGTCTTATGTTATCAGCAGACACTCCAGGGCACAAAATTCCTGTTTGGTTGGGTGAGTTATTTCAGAGGCATGCTGAAATTAATCAATGGCTTTCTTGGCTTTTGACTTCCTGTTCCTCTATACTCTTTCTTTTCTTTTGTATGTAAATATGTTTATTTAATTTTTTAATAAAAGCACAAACATATCAAATTAAAAACTCTAAAAAACTGTAACTTCAAACAGTACCAGAAAAACCTAAACCCTAAAAAGTAAATCTCTTTCCAAAATTGTCCCATTTTCCTGGTACTGTTCCCTAAAGGCAGCCACAGTTAACAGTTTCTTTTATGTCTTTTCAGAGAACTACTAAGCAGATATTAATATATGTTTCTCTCTCCCTCTCTCTCTCTCTCTCTCTCTCCCCCCCAACACACACACATACCCATATACATATATATACATACACACATATATATACACACACATATATAAGCATAGTACACATGTAGTATCATGCCTTGCTTTTTTCATTAAATAATGTGTCTTGGTCATTGTTTTCACCTGTCTATTGTCAACCTAATTCTTCATTATAACTGTATAATAGTCACTTTACGAATGCATTATTAGTTATTTAGTCAGTTCCCTGTTGATGTTGGGGTGGCTTTGTCTTTGGCTGAGGTGATTTCTAAGGTGGAGTTGAGGAGAAGGGGCAGTGATGCTGGGTTTTGCTTTGGTGGTAGGGCATATATCTCCTGGATGGTTGGAACAATTGAAGGGCATCTGTGAAGGCTGGGTGGAAAAAGGAGAGGAGTTAGATCAGAGAACAGACATGTGGTAGGTGACTGGGTGAAATCTTGCCACGTGATACAATTTCCTTCTGTTTTCCACCTCCCAAGGAAATCCTCAGTAAAATTGACATTACTGGCAAATGCATTTGGAGTTAATCTATTCAGCAAATATTATTTGCACCTTTATGTGCCAGGCATTGTTCTAGGTGCTAGAGAGATAGCCATGAACAAAACAAAGTATCTGCTATCATGGCATTTACATCAGTGGTGGAGGGAAATAATACTAAATAATGTTTATATATATATATATATATATTCTGAAAGCAAATAAAGCAGGAGATGGGGCTTGAGAGCAACAGAGGGTGTTGGGATTGTTTTCCTTGGGAGGCAATGCCGTGTGATGCCTCACAGCCAGGTGGATTCAGGGTGGATGCTGAGGCTGCCGGGCAGTACCACCGTATCTGGATTGCCTGGAATGCCCAGGTGGCCTCTTGCACCACTCCCATCTACATTCCCACACTGGAAGTTTCCGCTGCTGGCATTGCTGTCAGATGCTGGATCTGTATTCAGGAATGGAGCACCATCTCCTTTCCAGGTATGTGATAGCATTTGTTGGGGAAGGAGGGGCAGAAAGTGGGAGAAACCTAGGATAAGGGGATGGTGGCTTTGGAGAAAATATGGATAATCTACCAACAGATTAATTCAACATCACTGAATTACCAAAGGGCTTCTCATCATTCACTGTTTAGCAGGGGGCAGGGAAAATTATTCATTTTTCAACATAAGCTGAAATGAAAACGCCACACTTTGTAAAACATGCAAGGTTACCTACTATAGTAACTGCTTGCAGAGTTTTAATGTGTCTGCAGCACAGCTAATTAATTTGCTCTGAGCTTCACTGGAATTCTTATTTGAGATGATTGTCTTGGTAACTGAATGCACCACAGAGAGCAAAAACATTAAAAATGCCATTTGGGGCTGCTGTAGTAATCTGAGTCTTTCTCTGGGCTTTCTCAGACTCCATCAGCAAGGACTTCTCAGTGCCCCTGTCCAGCTCCCTCACACCTGCAGGGTGGGCAGGGTTTACCAGAAGCTGCATAGCTTGTAGTGTTGCAGTTTAGAATCCAGGCTCTGAAGTCAGACCAGTCTTGGAATTCACATTTACACTAGCAGTTACTGACCAGGTGACCTCACACAACTAATGTCACTATTTTCTCATTTGTAAAGTGATAATAATTTTAGTACCTGCCTCACAGGAATTCTGCAAAGATGACAATAGATGTGTTTGCAAAGTGCCTGGTCGATTGTAAGCTCTCACTAATTTGAGCCTCCTTCTTCTCCTCCTCCTCCTCCTCCTCTTGCCACCTCCTCTTTCTTCTTCATCACCATTGCTCCTACCACAATCATCATCACCATCATTTTCCCCCTTCTATCTATGTTTTGTGTCTTATTTGTGTGTTGAGATTTTAAGTATTGTGTGCAAACTGGGCAAACTATAAAAAACAGTGTTGGCACAACTGAAACCAACTTCTCAGGCCTCAAAGAAATGAACAACTGGGGGAACTGAGCCCTGATCCAGGCTTTGCTGCTGCCATGTGGTTTGGACCAATTCCTTCATCTCTCTGGGCTCCACCCTCCTCTCTGGTAGGCCAGAGAGGTTGGAATTGGTGATCTCTCAGGTCCTGTTTCACTTTGAAGGGAGTGGCTCCTAAACAACCACAGGTAGGTAACTTAGGGTGTGTTTGGCAGCAAGTAGCAAAGTAACCAATGAACAGTGGCTTAAACAAATAACATTAAAAAATCCTAAACAAATTTTGGCAGACCAAATCTAGCAGTATATAAAAAAGATTATATATTACAACCAAATAGAGGTAGTTTTCTCTTTGTATCCTCTGAATACAGCTTATTAAATAACTCACTAATATGTGTACAGTCTCTCAACTACATTGGACATTTCCTAAGAACAGATGTAGTGTCTTTTAAATCTTTGTATCTCCCGAGTTTCTAGCTTAGTATTTTGCTAAATAGACATCTATTGATTTAAATTAAAAATTAGAAATAATGCAAAATCTTGGGTAATCATCGTATTACCTGGTACTTTATTATCTTTATGTTTTAGATCTATCAACAATTTGTAAATGAGTGGATTGTTGAGGCTTCTGTTTTTGGTCTAATGGTTTGCATGTATAATTCCTTGGGAGCTTGTAACACACCACAAGAATATTATTAAACAACAATTAACCTTGTGAATAAAAGAGAAGTCACAAACATTATTTATTACTTTGTCAGTTTCAATAAAGACCTAATGTGCTAATAGCTTTTCATGGAGACAGCTGCCATCAGTTAAGTAAAAACATCATTAAGTTGCAACCATAAGTATAAATAGAGGCAGAAGCTACTAGTTTTCTGATTGCTGACAGGCATTAACTGGTTTATAGGTATCATTTCAGTAGCTTTCTATTGCATTGTGTTTTTTTATGACTGTCTGTTGAACCCATCCATATCCACATATATTTATTGAATGTCACAGCTGAGAGGCATTTTCAGAACGTCTCACTCAACATTTTTTAAACTGTGGTCAAAGATTTCTTAGGAGTTACTGGGAGTCTGTTAAAGGACTTCCTGGGTGTTGTAAGGTCGGGGACAGTGGACAGTTCTCCAGGAAAAGCAGTGCACTTTGACATGGCTATCTTGATGCAAGTTTCGTCTTGGGTTAGTCATTTTAATGCAGGTATTTTGTCATGGCATGGCTGCACAAAATAATCCTATAAAATAATAAAATAACTGGTCCTTATCATCAATAATGTATGCAATAGTTACACTTAATTCTTAGTCTACTCCAGCCTCTACCCCAGTTATGGTGATTTTCATTATCTATTGTTTGAATTTTTATACATATTTATTACTTTTACTTGGAAATAATATTAAAGATATTTCTTATACATCTGATTAAACTGGGATCGAGTCTTAGGAGCATCAGGCTTATCTTCCCAAACCAGCATTACACAGGGATATTATGAAATGAAAATGTATATTACCAAAAGTTTTGAGAGAACTGCTAGAAATTCCTAACTGCTAGTAATTGGCAATTTCCTGTGCAGTTGGGAGCTGAGAACAAGAGGCTAAATATCTATACTCATAGTGGCTTTAACTCTGATGGATGAATGAGAGAATTTAATTTACTTATGCCAAAGCGTAAGTAAAGGCTTGGAAAATTTTTGGACCTCACTCCATCTCTGAACCTCATCTCACCGTTACTGCATACTTCAACTTGACCTCATCCTCAATTTTTCATCCTGAAATGGTGTTGGCAGTGCAGTAATGCTCAGGTATAGGTTGGGCTTATTGGATTTTCATGTTACTTGGTGTATGAGATTCTTGTCACTGCTATAACAAGCACACACTTGGTAGCTTAAACAACAGAAATTTATTCTCTTACAGTTCTGGGGGCCATAAGTCCAAATCAAGGTGTCATCAGGGCTAAACTTCCTCAGAAGCCTCTAAGGGAGTTTTTTTTTCTTGCCTCTTTTAGCTTCTGGTGGCTCCAGGTGTACATGGCTTACCTTACAACAGGTGTACAAGGTGTACCCTGGCTTGTGGCTGTTTAAAAAAAGGTCTCTTCTGTTTTCACATGACCTGTGTCTGTGCCTTCTCCTCTTTGGTCTCCTATAAGGACAATGTCATTGGATTTAGAGCCCACCCAGATAATTCAGGATCATCTCCTCATTTTCAAATTCTTAACTTCATTTTATCTGCAAATTTCCGTCTTCTAAATAAGGTAACATTCACTCATTTACCACCTAAGGTAATATTCACAGCTTCTAGGGATAGGAGGAGGTGAATTTATTTTTTGGGGGGGAGGGGGGCTGTTATTCAATCTACTACATTTGCTAATTAAAAGAGAATTGGTTTTTTTTTTTTTTTTTTTTTTTTTTTTTTTTTGAGACAAGCCCTTGCTCGGTTGCCCAGGTTGGAGGGCAGTGGTGTGATCTTGGCTCACTACAACCTCTGTCTCCCAGGCTCAGGTGATCCTCCCACCTTAACCTCCCAAGTAACTGGGACTATAGGCATGTGCCTTCACACCTGACTGAAAACTGGTAAAATTTTAAGGTAAAAGTTTAATGGATTGTATCTTCTCCTGAATTAAAATGTTCCTTCATCAAAACAGTGGCCAGTATCAAAATGTCACTTCCCTGACTCTGGAGTCTACCTCTACTTCAGCCAGAGCTGCTTTCCTGCTTTTGACTGTTCCACATGAGCTTGGGCCTAGTATAAGGCTTCCACAGCTAAATGTAAATTCAGAAACTCCTACTCCTTTTTTTGCATTATTATTTTTAGTTGTCACATAATAATTGTGCATATTTATGGAGTACAGTGAAATATTTTGATATATGTATACAATGTGTAATGATCACATCAGGATAAATAGCATATCTATCACCTTAAACATGTATTATTTCTTTTTGTTGGAAACATTCACTGGAACTTATTCCTCTTGTCTAGCTGTAATTTTATGTCTGCTAATCAACCTCTCACTATCTGCACCTCCCTTTATCCTTCCCAGCCTCCAGCAACCACTATTCTACTCTCTGATTCTGACATCAACTTTTTTTAGCTTCCACATGAGTGAGAACATACAACATTTATCTTATTGTGCCTAGTTTATTCCATTTAACATGTCCTCCAAGCTCGTCCATGTTGCTGTGAATGACAGGGTTTCATTATTTTTATGGCTGTATAGTATTCCATTGTGTGCATGCACCATATTTTCTTTATCTATTCATCTGCTGATGGACACCGAGGTTGATTCCACATCTTGGCTATTGTGAATAGTGCTGCAATAAACATGAGAGTACAGATACAGTTTCAACATAATGATTTCCTTTCCTTTGGATATATACTCAGTAGTTGGATGGCTGGATCATATAGTACCTCAATATTTACTTTTTGTAAGGAGCCTCCATACTGTTTTCTGTAATGGATGTTTTCTATAATGGCTGTATTATTTACATTCCCACCAACAGTGTATGAGAATTCCCCTTTCTCCACATCCTTGCCAGCATTTGTTATCTTTTGTCTTTTTTGATAATAACAATTCTGGCTAGGCTGAGATGATATCTCATTGTGGTTTTGATTTGCATTTCCCTGATGATTAGTGATGTTGAGCATTTTTTTCATATACCCATTTGCCATTTGTATGTCTTCTTTTGAGAGATGTCTATTCAGCTCATTTGCCCATTTAAAAATCTGATTCTTTTTTTGCTGCTGAGTTGTTTGAATTCCTTGTATAGTCTAGATATTAGTCCCTTGTTGGATGAATAATTTGCAGATATTTTCTTCCACTCTCCAGGTTGTCTCTTTGCTCTGTTGATTGTTTCTTTTACTGTGCAGAAGCTTTCTGTTTTGGTATAATTCCATTTGTTTATTTTTGCTTTGTTGCCTGTGCTTTTGAGGTCTTCTCCATTAAATCTTTGCCCATTCCAAGGTCCTGGAGTTTTTCCCATGTTTTCTTCTGGTAATTTCATAGGTTCAGGTTTTAAGTTTAAGTCTCAAGTGAATTTTTATTTGATTTTTGTATATGGTGAGAGATGGGGGTTTAGTTTTATTCTTCTGCATATGGATATTGAGTTCTCCCAGCACTATTTATTAAAGACACTCCTTTCCCTAGTGAGTGTTTTTGGTGTTCTTTCTCAAAAATCACTTGGCTCTAAATATATGGATTTACTTTTGGGTTTTTTATTCTGTTCCATTGCTGTATGTGTCTGTTTTTGTGCAAGTACCACGCTGCTCTGGTTACTAAAGCTTTGTAGTATATTTTGAAGGCAAGTAATGTGATGCTTCCAGCTTTGGGTTTTGTTGTTATTGTTGTTGTTGTTGTTGTTGTTCTGAATAGCTTTGGCTATTTGGGGTCTTTTGCAGTTCCATATAAATTTTAGTATTTTTTTTTCTATTTCTGTGAAGAACGTCATTGGTATTTTGATAGAAATTGCATTGAACCTATAGATCACTTTTGGTAGTATGTTCATTTTTGCAATATTCATTCTGCCAATCCATAAATATGAAAAATCTGTGTGTGTGTGTGTGTGTGTGTGTGTGTGTGTGTGTGTGTGTTGTGTGGTCAATTTCTTTCATCAGTGTTTTATAGTTTTCCTTGTAGAGATTTGTCACTTCCTTTGTTAAATTTGTTCCTAGGTATATATTTTGGTAGCTATTGTAAATGGAATTACTTTCTTGATTTCTTTTTCAGCTAATTCATTGATTTTGTATATTGGTTTTGTATTCTCCAACTTTGTTGAATATGTTAATAAGTTCTAACGGCTTTTTGATGGGACGATTAGGGTTTTCTGTACATAAAATCATGTAATTTGAAAACAGGGACAATTTGATTTCCCCCTCTTCAATTTGGATGCCCTTCATTTCTTTCTCTTGACTATTAGATATGGCTGGAACTACAAATATTATGATGAATAAGAGTGGCAAGAGAGGGCATCCTTGTCTTTCCCAGGTCTTAAAGGAAAAGTTTTCTGCTTTTCCCTATTCAGTATGATGTTAGCTGTGTGTTTGTAATATATGGCCTTTATTGTGTTGAGGTATGTTCTTTTATACCTAATTTTTTGAGACTTTTTATCATGACGTGCTGTTGAATTTTGTCAAATGCTTCTTCTGCATCTATTGATATAATTATATGGTTGCTATCTTCCATTAAATTGATGTGACATATCATATTTATTGATTTGCATGTTAAGCCATCCTTGTATCTCTGGGATAAACATGCTTGATGATGGTTAATGATTATGGTGAAGCATGTTGTCTAATTTCTATGTATTTATAGTTTCAAAAGTTCCTTTTGTTATTGATTTCTAGTTTTATTGCATTGTGGTCAGAAAAGGTGCTTAACAGAATTTCCATTTCTAAAAATTTGTAGAGATTTGTTTTGTGGCCTAACATATGGTCTATCTTGGAGAATTTTCTATGTGCTGATGAGAAAAATCTCTATTATGCAACTGTTGGATGAAGTGTTCTGTAAATGTCTGTTACATCCAGTTGGTCTAAAGTGCAGTTTAAATTCTATGCTTCCTTGTGATTTGGTGTCTAGATGATCTGTCTAATGCTGAGAGTAGGGAGTTGAAGTTCACAACTATTATTGTATTGGGGTATATCTCTCCTTTTAGATACAATAATATTTGTTTTATATATGTGGATGTCCTGATGTTGGGTGCATATATATGCACAATTGTTATATCCTCATGCTGAACTACCCCTTTTTCATTATTTGATGACCTTCCTTGTCTCTTTTTATAATTTTTGACTTAAAGTCTGTTTTATTTGATATAAGTATAGCACTACTGCTCTATTCTGGCCTATATTTGTATGAAATACTTTTTAATCCTTTAATTTTAGTCCTTATGTGTTTTTAACAGATAAAGTGTTTCTTACAGGCAGCATATACTTGAGTCTTTTTTTTTAATCCATTCAGCCAGTTTGTATCTTTTGGTCTAAATTCAAGGTTGTTATTGCTAGATAGGGACTTACTCCTGTCATTTTGTTAATTGCTTTCTGGTTGTTTTCTATATTCTTTGTTCATTTCTTCCTCTTTTGTTGTTTATCATTGTGGTTTGGTGGTTTTTCTGTAGTGATAAGGTTTGATTCTTTTCTCTTTTTCCTTTGTGTATGTTCTCTACCAATAAGTTTTATACTTCTGCATATTTTCATAATGGTGGCTATCATCCTTTTGCTTCAAGTTGTAGGACTGCCTTGAGCATTTCTTGTGATGCCTATCTAGTTCCTCAGTTTTTACTTATCTGAGAAAGACTTTATTTCTTCTTCATTTCTATAGGATAGGATATCTTTGCTGGGTATAGTATTTTTGCCTGACAATTTTTTTTCATCACTTTGAAAATGTTATTTCTTTCTCTCCTGGCCCATAAGGTTTCTGCTGAGAAATATGCCATTAGCCTAATAGAGATTCTCTTATATGTATCTTGATGCTTTTCCCTTGCTGTTTTTAGAGTTCTCTTTTTATCTTTGACATTTAACAGTTTGTCTATAATGTGCCTTGAGGAATACCTTTTAGAGTTGAACATATTTGGGTATCTGAGCTTCCTGGATCTAGTTGTCTGTATTTATTCCAAGACTTGGGATGTTTTCAGATATTATCCCATGAAATAGGTTTTTTTTTTTTTTTTTTTTCCTTCAAAAAACCCCTTTCTTCTTTCTTCTGGAACTCCACAATGTAAATATTTATTTCCTTAATGCTGTTTCAAGTTCTATAGGCTTTCTTCACTCTTTTTCATTCTGCTGTTTTTCCTCAGACGACTTATCTCAAGTTCAGAGATTCTTTCTTCTGCTTAATCAAGGCTGCTGTTGAAGCTCTTTACTGTACCTTTTATTTCATTCATTGTATTCTTCAGCTGCAGGATTTCTGCTTTTTAAAAAAAATATATAACTCTGTTAAATTTCTTATTCATATTGTAAATTGTTTTCCTGATTTTATTGAATTGTCTGTCTTTTCTTATGTCTCACTGTGTTTCTTTAATATCATGATTTTGAATTTCCGTTCTTGCAATTCATAGATTTCCTTTTCCTTGGTGTCTTTTACCAGAAAGTGTGTTCCTTTGGTGGTGTCATATTTTCTTCATTTTTCATGTTTCTTGTGTTCCTGCATTTATGTCTGTGCATCTGGTGGAATATTTTCCTCTTCTGAACTTTCTAGAGTGGATTTTGTAGAGAAAGACTTTCACCTGTAGTTGGATCTTAGTGTGCTTGTTGGGAAGGGTATGGTGACTCTGAGTAGATGCAGTGGTATTATCTTCATTCTGCTTCTTCATCTGTGGTCAACGTCAGCAATAACTGTGGGTGCCTCAGTGACTCAGGCTGTAGAAGTTTGTGGGAGCTAAGATGGCAATGTAGGTTGTTAAAGTCCTCAGTGGCAATGGCTTTTGGGGTCCTCTTATTCTCATTTTCCCCACAATGGGGAGACCCAGTTGAGAGGATCCCTCTTGATGATGGGCCTGACATAGCCTACAGGCACCATCAGTTGTGTTGGGTTCCAGGTGTAGATGCTTGATGGGCTTGTGGAACCAGGGTTCTAAGCTCAGGTCTTATAAATCTATTGTGGCATCTGGGTCTTGGGGTATGGGTTCACTCTCTGTGGCAAAGTTTTATTTACATTGCCCACAGAGCCAGCTTGAGTGACTCTGAGACACTACCTAACAGCTTGACCCAGGGGCTGGGTGGTAACTGTTATTCTGACCCCGGTGGGCAAGGCACAGCTCTTGGCCCAGCTCCAGGAAAGAAGTAGCGCTCTTGAGGTTTGGGCTCAGGGAGCAGTGCATGGCTGCAATTCAGAAACCAGAGCCAACAGGGCTCAGTGGCAACTCAGGTCCCAGGGGATGAGGCCCTGTGCAGTAGACTCTAGACTTTAGGATGGTGAGGATTGACACTTGTGAGGCCAGGTGCAGTGGCAGAAAGGACCCAAGATGAGCAGAGTATAGCTGTAATTTGGGCCCTGGGGATTGGGAAGCAGCACAATAACGACCCCAATACCCAGGGAGAGGGGTGTCTCAGAAGCTCAGTCTCTACAAGGCTAGTCTAGTACCAGGGAAGCAGGGCATTAGAGATGTTTGACCTGTAGGGCAGGGTGTTTCAGTTCAGCCACTGCTCTGTTTCCCTGGAACAGGGGATATTATATCAGGTCAGCACTGGAATACTCAGCTGCTCAGCTCTTCCAAGGCCCCAGTTCCCCAGGGATGATGCAGTGTTTCAGCTCAGACTACTCTGGGCAGCCCAGATATCATTTCCTAAAATGCATGATGTTGCTTCCACTTAGTACTTGTGTGCATGACCACTCTGGGGGATGAAGGCACAGGTTCCTTGGAGGCAGGGTGCTGCTTCAACTTAGGTACTGGGAAGGCAGGACTATCTGGGAAGCCAAAGTTCTGCTTTCCCAGGAGGCAGGGTATCACTTCAGCTCAGGCACGGGGTAGCAGGGGGCATGACAGCTCTGGGTGGCTAAGGCTTCATTTACCAGGATGCCAGGCATTACTTGAGCACACCTGAAGCACAGGTGGCAGGGTGTAGAATTGACTGGGAGAAGTGTATGGCACAGCTCCATGAAAGCACCATTTTCCTGGCAAGTAGTGCATAGCTTCAGCTAGAGTCCCTTGGGACAGGTGCAGCAGCAACTGGGAAGGGTAGATAAAGCAGCTCAGCCAAAGCACTGTTTCCTTGGAGACGGTGTGCAGCTTTAGTTTGGCCTTGAGAGCAATGGGGAGAAGTGGATGGAGGGGCTCCGTTAAGGTAATGTTTTCTTGAAAGACAGTGTGCAGCTTCAGCTTAGGCCCCTGGGGCAGGGCACAGCAGCCACTGGGAGTGGTAGATAGAGCTGCTCTGCCAAGATGCTATTTCCCAGGGAAGGAGTGCTCAACTTCAGCTCCAGCTCGTGGGGGTGGGGTGCAACCTTGACTGGGAGTGGTCAAGGTTGCACCTTAACCAGGTGGAGTGGCTTCACCACTACTTGTCCCCATGGGAAAAGGTGAAACAGTTGCTCTTAGTTCAGCTTAGGGATGTTTGGGCCACCAGGTACGGGTGGTTCCACAGCAGCTTAGCCACAGGGAAAAAAGGGTACCATGGCCACTTGTCTCCAGAGCAAGATAGACTCCAGCAGTAGTTCTAGTTCCAAGACAACATACCATAGTAGCTGCATGGACCACAAGGGGCAGGGTATAGTGTTGGCTCCTTCTCTGGGAGGAGCACAGCTTTGTGGACCACAGGCAGCTCCCTCAGCTGGGCTTAGTGCCTGTGAGGACTGCCAGGGCCCCCAGTGGTGAGGTATGTAAGTGTTCAGGGTGTTGATAAGGGCACTGGCATCCTCTTGCTAACCTTATCCCCAGAGAAGGAAGTTCCTCCTGACTCCCAGCTGATCCCAGCTTGGGGAGGGAGTGGTTGCTTTCTGTGGCTATCCTCAGTTTCTGTGCTCACCAGGGTTTCTGTGACTCCTTCGATGTACTCTGTTGCTCTTTTTAAATTATTTTCATTTAAATGTATTTAATTATTATCATTTAAATGTAGCTATTTATTTTTAGTTTTGTCTGTCTTTGTTGGGGGCAGGCAGGGAGCAAATGGAAGGGTTTCTAGTCGGCCATCTTGCTGATGTCTGAGAATGCCTACTCCTTGTTAAATAACTTCATTTGTTCTGTGAGGAAACAGAGATCTCGAGGTTGAGAAGGACATTGCCCTTGGAGTCCCAAGGGCTACAGGCGTCATCCTTCTCCACCCTGACAGTTCTGGGGAAGAGGGTGTATCATCTAATTTCTTTACTCTTTAGTTTCTTCATCAATAAAGAGATGATAATAATACTTCTACTAACCTATTAGAATTATTATGAGTTTAAAATGCTTTGAAAATAGGTATAAAGTTTATTTGTGATATTATGGTGACTTTTCAACATATGTTTGAAATTGCCCCTGAAATGTGTTTATGCCTCCACATTTAAAGTGAACGGGAAAAACAGGTGATTATGAACCCTAAGCTCAAAAGGACTTACTCCTCCATTATAACCTGCAGCTACCTGGGGAACTATTGAGAGCACAAACAAAAGTTATAATTTAAAGGTTCAGAAAGGGAAATAAGGAGGCAGCTATAAATAACAGGCCCAGTTTAGAGCACAGTCGGCAGTCTCACAAGCTTACAGAGGCCAGACAGGTAATATAAACAAAGCAGGTAAGAGTAAGAAGAAGAGGAACAGAGACACAAAGGAAGATAGTCATTGATAAAATAGCTGGGAGTAATGATAGGGAGTAGCAGGGATTGTAGCACATGGGGGAATTGGAAGCAGCATTTGATTCAGTCTAAGGAAATTGTTGCTCTTCAATTGCCTGCTGATGGTTGTCACGCAGAGACACATGCCCAGCAAGCTAGATCATCCAAGGAAGAAATACAGATTTTTACATAAAATATTCCTGTATCATTATGTGGCTAGGCTAGGCTATGCCGTGAAAACCAACAGCTCCCCAAATGCCAGTGGCTTAACAAAAGTTTTTTTATCCCTCTTTGAAGTACTCGGGCAATTTGGGTAACTCTCCAGGGCAGCTTCCCTCTCTGCATCAACTCAGCCATGCCAGCTCCACCATCTCAATACCAGGTCTCCATGTTCCCAGTGGTCAGGTGTTATGGGTTGAATTGCATCCTCCCTAAAAAGATATATTTGAGGCTTAACCACCAGTACCTCAGAATGTGATAGGACTTTACAGAGGTATGCAAGTTAAAACAATATTATTAAGTGGGCCCTGGCCCAATAGAACTGCTGTCCTGACAAAAAGGGGAAATTTTGGACACAGAGAGAGAGACACGTACACAGGGAAAACGTCATGTGAAGATTGGAGTGATGCTGCCACAAGCCAAGGAACCGCCAGGACCTCGGATAGAGACCTGGAACAGATCTTTCCCTGGTGCCTTCACAGGGAACATGACACTGCCAGCACCTTGAGTTCAAACTTCTAGCCTCCAGAACTATGAGACAACAAATTCCTGTTGTTGAAGCCGCTCAGTTTACGGTACTTTGTTATAGTAGCCCTAGGAAACGAGTACACCAAAAAACAGAAAGACTGGGTCATCTCACAGAGGAGCTTTTCCCTGCCTCAGCCTTAAGTACACACATCATTTCTGCTCATGGTCTGTTTGCCAGGATGGTCATGTGGCTCCACCTACTACTAAGGGACTGAGTGTGCCCAGAAGAGGCTAGGTGGACGTTGGTGAGCACTCATAATATCTACTCTGCTTTTTAGAGTGTTAGTAACCAAATTAGTTTGGGAAAGAAAGAAAACAAAACTGAGCAAGCTGACACTATATGAGCCAAACAAACTCTCCCTTGTTCTGGGTCTCACCAGTGTGTTCCACCCTGGGACCTTCTCCTGAGGGTAAACCCACAGGCAGTGCCATGGAGCAGGGGGATGTGGATTTTAGTCATGGACAAGGAATAAGCACAGCTGGTGTATGGAGCCTTTGGTATCAAGTAGGGGTGTTCGTTGGGGAAAAGATTCCACAACATGAGACTTAGGGCAGCATGGGGGTCTTGGAAAGGGGAGGATGCAAAAACCAAAAAACCACCACCAAACCCACTAACAGTTTTTACATGGAGCTGTTTTGTTTTTTGTTTTTTAATACTGTGCTCCCTTATCCTCTTTTTCTCTCCTTCTGAATACATACTCCATTGCCACTAGGAATCAAATCAGTCCTACCAAGTTCATCTGAGTTATAGGTGAAGTTGGTTTTGGAAGGGTGACCCTAGGAAGCTGCCCACCATTTACGCATTATTTCTGGAAACATAAAATCTAAATTTTGAATAACCAGCTTAGAAAATAATTTTTACAAAAGAGCACATTGGCAAATGTGGGACTTTATGTGTGTGTATGCATGAACATATTTACCACTTTGATTTATATTCAACCTAGCAACAGCATTTTAAAATTATTTGTATGCATGTGCATATAATTTAAAAATTATCTAGGTTCTTTCAAATGAATTTCTCTTAGAATATATATCATATTAACTTGGCTTATGGATTGTGTTCAAAGTTATTCTTAAAGAACATACTTGGTTGGTTTCACTAAGCCAAGTTTTTTTGAATATTCTAAAAAGTAAGAGAAGGAAATGAGACAAATTGTACTTTTCATGTACGGTGGCACAAGCTAGAGAAATATAATTGGGCTTCAAGCCAAGTTCTGAAGGCAATCGGAGCTGCTTATGTCAATTGGGCATAATTATTCCTCAACTCCTGTTGACAGAAAGAAAAATTGGTAGTGATCTGCTTTCCCATGCCTGGGATTCAGAGAGAATATTTGGGCTCCAGATCACGGCAGATGGGTACGTGCAGAAGCCACTGATTTGTCATTTGCCGGGAGCAGGGAATCCTCCAGTTTGGAGGAGGCCTTGTATATCAGTTGCCTTGGGCCATCTGTTCTATAGTTGAAGGCAGCACCATACACTCAGTAAATGTTTGTGGAATGAATAATGAATCTTTCCTAGAGAGCTTCCCTGCACGTGTGTCTGCCTGTTCTTTTCACCTGACTACCCATATGGTCCATTCTCTGGTGACAGTGGGAAAGTGCAAAGTCCGCACTGAACAGGCTAAGGCTCTGCCCCTGGGTTGATTTACTCAGCCAGTATTTAGTGAACCTACTAGGTGCTAAGGAGTTGTGCCAAGTCCCAGATGTGTAGTTAACAATAGCCCAATCTGGAAAAATGTGTTTGTCCTGAAAAAGAGGGAGATAACTGAGCAGGGCAAAAGCCCCTAGTAAAGAAGAAGTGATAACGTAACAAATTTATTCTCGGGCTTGTATGGACGGCGGAGGGAGAGTCTAGGTATTCTGACTTTCTTGTTTGACTTCAGGGACATAATCTGCTTATGCAGAAGATTCTTATGCCTGATGCTATTTCTTTTTCCTGGACCCTGGATTGCACGCCCCTGATTCCTTGGGAACCTTAGGCCATAAGTTGTCTATATTCTTTATATTTTCAACCTACCTGTTAACTGGCACATGCCCCTCCGCATATAAATGTGCCTAAGTCTTTTACCTAAACAAAGCCAAATCCTTGATTTGCTTATAAGTTCCTTCCAGTTTTCTATTCTTTCCTTGTCATTTCCTACCCAGTCAAGAAATTTAAAAGGTTAATTTACTCAGTGCCTTGTCTTCCTCATGTTATACTGCCAGTTTGGCTTCTGTGTCTTCCCCATGGTACAACTGTTCCGATGGAGGTCACTCATGGTATCTGCACGTGAATCCATTTTTAAATCCACATTGTGAATGTTTTGGTGACATTTGACCCTGCTGACTAAGCCTTATCTGAAATCCTCTCCTCCCCTAGCTTTAGTGACCTCAATTGCTCTTGATTTTTCAATTCCCTTCCTGATTTTTTTTCTCAAGCACCTTTCTGAGTATTGCTCATTCCACCCACTCTTTAAATGACATTTTCTAGGGTTTGGATTTTGGCCACCTCTTCTTTGCACTCTGCTTACTTTCCTTGGGTGTCTTCATTTACCTTCACGTCCTTAGCTAGCCTCTATCCATGCTGACAATTCCCAATCTGTATTTCCAGCCTAGATTTATTTCCTGAGCCAGGCCATGTACCTACTATATGCTTAATTTCTCTGCTGGAAGGTCCCCTAGGAAACTCAAAATCAACAGTTAAATAGCGAACTATTTGTCTTTCCCCTATATACAGCTTTCTGTCCACCTCAGTGCATAGTGTTATTATTCTCTACACAGTTACCTAAGTCATACCACTGTTCAGTTATCACATCTTGTCAATTCTACCAACTTAAAAATTTTCAGATACTTCTCTTTTTTCTTTTCTTTCTCTCTCTTTCTTGTGTTTGTTTGTTTGTTTGTTTTGACAGGGTCTTGCTCTGTCACCCAGGCTGTAGTGCAGTGATGCAGTCATGGTTCACTGCATCCTTAACCACCTGAACTCAGGTGATCCTCCCATCTCAGCCTCCCTGGTAGCTGGGACTACAGGTACACACCACCATGCCCAGCTAATTTTTTGTATTTTTAGTAGAGACAGGGTTTTGCCATTGATATGGTTTGGCTGTGTTCCCACCCAAATCTCATCCTGAATTGTAACTCCCACAATTCCCACATGTCATGGGAGGAACCCAGTGGGAAATGATTGAATTATGGGGGCAGGTCTTTCCTACACTGTCTTGTGATACTGAATGAGTCTCACAAGGTATGATGGTTTTAAAAATGGGAGTTTCCTTGCACAAGCTCTCTGCCTGCTGCCATCCATGTTAAGATGTCACTTGCTCCTCTTTGCCTTCTGCCATGATTGTGATGCCTCCCCAGCCACCTGGAACTATAAGTCCAATAAACCTCTTTCTTTCATAAATTGTCTAGTCTCAGGTATGTCTTTATCAGCAGCATGAAAATGATCTAATACAGTAAATTCGTACGAGTAGAATGGGACACAGCTGAAAAGATACCTTAAAATGTGGAAGCAAGTTTGGAACTCGGTAACAGAGGTTGGAACAGTTTGGAGGGCTCAGAATAAGACAGGAAAATGTGGGATAGTTTGGATCTAGAGACTTGTTGAATGGCTTTGACCAAAATGCTGATAATGATATGGACAATGAAATCCAGGCTAAGGTGGTCTCAGATGGAGACAAGGAACTTGTTGAGAACTAGAACAAAGGTGACTCTTGTTATGTTTTATCAAAGAGACTGGCAGCATTTTCCCCTGCCCCAGAGATCTGTGGAACTTTGAACTTGAGAGAGATGACTTAAGGTATCTGGTGGAATAAATTTCTAAGCAGCAAAGCATTCAAGATGTGACTTGGGTGCTGTTAAAGGCATTCAGTTTTATAAGGGAAGCAGAGCATAAAAGTTTGAAAAATTTGCAGCCTGACAATGTGATAGATAAGAAAAACCCATTTTGTAAGGATAAATTCAAGCCAGTTGCAGAAATTTGCATAAGTAGCAAGGAACTGAATGTTAATCCTCAAGACAATGGGGGACATGTGTCCAGGGTATGTCAGAGGTCCTCAAAGTAGCCCCTCCCATCACAGGCCTGGAAGCTTAGGAGAAAATGGTTTCGTGGGCTGGGCTGAGTCCCAGTGCTGTGTGCAGCCTGGGGACTTGATGAACTGCATCCCAGCCACTCTAGCTATGGCTGAAAGGGTCCAATGTAGAGCTCGAGCTGTGGCTTCAGAGGGTGCAAGCTCCAAGCCTTGGCAGCCTCCACATGGTGTTGAGCCCTTGAGTGCACATAAGTCAAGAATTGGGGTTTGGGAACCTCCACCTAGATTTCAGAAGATGTATGGAAATGCCTGGATGCCTGGGCAGAAGTTTGCTTTAGGGCTTGGGGTGCTCACAGAGAACCTCTGCTAGGGCAGTGCAGAAGGGAAATGTGGGGTTGGAGCACCCACACAGATTCCCTTCTGGGGCACCATCTAGTGAAGCTGTGAGAAGAGGGCCATCATCCTCCAGACCCCAGAATGGTAGATCCACTGACAGCTTGCACCATGCATCTGGAAAAGACACAGACACTCAACACCAGCCTGTGAAAGCAGCTGGGAGGGAGGCTTTACCTTGCAGAGCCACAGAGGCAGAGCTGCCCAAGACCATGGGAACCCACCTCTTGCATCAGTGTGACCCAGATGTGAGACTTGGAGTCATAGGAGATCATTTTGGAGCTTTAAGATTTGACTGCCCTGCCGGATTTCATACTTGCATGGGGCCTTTAGCCACTTTGTTTTGGCCAATTTCTCCCATTTGGGATAGCTGTATTTACCCAATGTGTGTACTCCCATTGTGTCTAAGAAGTAACTAACTTGCTTTTGATTTTACAGGCTCATAGGTGGAAGGGACTTGCCTTGTCTCAGATGAGATGTTGGACTGTGGACTTTTGGGTTAATGCTGAAATGAGTTAAGGCTCTGGGTGACTTTTAGGGAGGCTTGATTGGATTTGAAATGTGAGGACATGAGATTTTGGAGGGGCCAGGGATAGAATGATATGGTTGGCTGTGTCCCCACCCAAATCTCATCTTGAATTGTAACTCATGGGAGGAACCCTGTGTTCCTCATGTGTAACTCATGGGAGGAACCCCGTGGGAGGTGATTGAATTATGGGGGCAGGTCTTTCCTATACTGTTCTTGTGATAGCAAATGACTCTCATGAGATATGATGGTTTTAAAATCAGGAGTTTCCTTGCACAAGGTCTCTGTCTTTGCCTGCTGCTCTCCATGTAAGATGTGACTTGCTCTTCCTTGCCTTCCACCATGACTGTGAGGCCTCCCCAGCCACGAGGAACTGTAAGTCCAATAAACCTCTTTCTTTTGTAAATTGCTCAGTCTTGGGTATGTCTTTATCAGCAGTGTGAAAATGGACCAATACAGCCATGTTGCTCAGGTTGGTCTCAAACTCCTGGGTTGAAGCAATCGGCTCACCTCAGCCTGCCAAAGTGCTGGGCTTGCAGGAGCGAGTCACCATGGCCAGCCTTCAGATACTTCTTTTTTTCTTCATTCCTACACTCACCAAGTCAGTACTGGCCTCAGAATTTTTTGCGTGAATTGCGGCAGCTTTCTTCTCTTTGGTTTGTCTGCCACCAAACTTGCCCACTGTTATGGACTAAATTGTCCCTCCTACCAAATTGTATGTGGAAGCCTAACCCCCAGTGTGACTATATCTGGAGATGACCTTTAAGGAGGTAATTAAGGTTAAACGAAGTCATAAGGTGGGGCCCTAATTTGGTAGGACTCGTGTCCTCATAAGAAGAGAGAGAGATACCAGTGATGTGTATACCACAGACAAAACACTACATGAGGACACAGAGAGGAGGTGGCCATCTGCAAGTCAAGAAGAGGGGCCTAAGGAGAAACCAAACCTGCTGCCATCTTGGTCTTGGACTTCCAGCCTCCAGAAGTGTGAGAAAGTAAATTTTTGTTGTTTAAGCCACCCCATGGCTATTTTGTTATGGCAGCTCTCACAGACTAATACACCTACTTAAATAGATTTACTTCAAAAACAAATTAGATCACATCACTGTCCTGCTTGAACTTCTTTGTATAGAAGACCCCTCCCACCCCATCTCCTGCCCCTTCTCCTCCACTCACTACTCTGGCTTTGCTAAATTATAGCATGCAGCAAGCTCTCTCTGTTCCTTTGCTAATGTTCTTTCCTTGATTGGGTTCTCCCTTGTCCAGACCCCTTCTCTGATAACTTCTATTTGCCCTTCAGTCACCAGTTCTTCCATGAAGCCTTTGTGACCTAATTCTTCCCTCCTCTGTTGGCTGTGTGCTGTCCCCAAGCTTCCTTAGACCTCCTCCCCATCCCCAGGCTGTGAACTCCTGAAGGACGGGACCAAGGTCTTACTCATCTTTCTATTTTCAGCCCTTTGAACAATGATTGGAATACAGTATGTATTCAAAAATGATTTTGGATGAAAGAACGAAGAGAAAACGCCATTCTCAGGGACACAACAAAAATACACACAAAATGACAAATCATTGTGTTACCACAGTGAGAAAAAGCCAGTCAGGGAGAAGCCTCTACTTGGGTTTACTTTACCTTATGATCTCCTGGCCTAAAGAACAAGAACAACATTATCATAGTCATGATTGTAATAACAATAGCAGCTTTCCTTTACTGAGCCTATACCATATGCCTGAAGTGTACCGTGGATTGTAAATAGAACATTTCATTGAATCCTCACAACCACTCTGAAGTATCTATTTGTTATGATTGCCATTTGACAGATGAAGATACTGAGGTTTAGAGAAGTTAAATAGCTAACCCCAGATTGTAAGTGGTGAAAGTGACTTCAAACTCAGTGAATATTCTATTTGCTCTCCACATCTCCTAGTCCTGCTTGCTGTTATTTCTAGGCTAGATGGGGCTGTGTGGCTATTTTTGGCCTATTGGCCATGAACAGAAGTGGCTTGTATCAATTCTGAGGTGAGGCCTGATCCTCCAAAGTCTCCCTCCTGAGGTAAACCCCAAAGCCCCATCTTGAGATGACAGAGCCTGGGTCACTGAATAACTAGGAGGACCATAACCCCTTGCTAGTCTGCAGTGGCTATGTGTGTAAGCAATAAAGTCTTATGGTTTTAAAGTCACAGATTTTGGGATGGTTGTCACCACAGAATGATCAGTTCTATCTTCACTATCTAATTCCTTTGTCCCTTCCTATACAGGGAAGCCCTGGGGTCCATTGCAGCAATCCTGTCTCCTGTACAAAGAGAATGTGCAAGGCCAAAGGGAGACCTGGTACTTTTCGGTAGTCTAGATAATCCTTATCAACACAGAGTAAGACTGCCAGATGCCAGCTGCTCAACCAGGTCTTACTGGGCTTCTAAGTATATATAAAGGATGTTTTATTTCCTTGAAGACCTTAAATGTCTAAGTTGGAGAGACAAGAAGGAGAAACCTATAATCAACAAAAATACATACAAATACATGCAGTAATTATGTGAGTGCATTGTGGAGGTGGTTAGCAACTGAGTAATATTAATCAGGGATGAGGAGGGTAGACCTTGAACTGCCACATCCAAGTTGGAAGGGCTTATTGCAGAGGTTTTTAGCCTCAGCACTGTTAACGATTAGGGCTGGATAATTCTTTGTTTGGGGGACTGTCTTGTGCATTGAGGGTTTAGGGTTTAGCAGCATCCCTGGCCTCTACTTTAGCTGCCAGTAGCATCATCATCTCATTCCAGTGCGAAAACCAGCAATGTCTCCAGATATTACTTTAAGTCTCTTGGGGGAAAAATCTCCCCTCACTTGAGAACCACTGGTTTATTGAATGCAGCTGCGATGATGTCATCTATTTCTACTGGGAGCTAAGCAAGTTTAGTTTGGGAAAAATGGTAGGTGGTTGCACAGCAGATTTTAAAAGCACCAGCATGTCAGTCTACAAATATCCCCCTTCTCTGAAAGATACATTCTCTGGAGACCCTGAATGGGGATTCCTTTTAGTAAAATCAGAGAAGCCTTGCTTTCCCTTTCAATATCCAATGTCCTTGGGAAGGATTACACAGGAAGCTCTAGCCAAGCATTTGTACATCATCAAAAGAAGGATCTGAGAATAAATTTGAACCAAAAGGGAGAAAAAAGTAGCAAGACACTTCACGCTGAAGAAGCAGCAAGGCCAAGGAGGCAGAACTGACAGAAGGAAGGGACAGGAGCTCATAAATAGTGTTGCCCCAGGCTAGCCTGGGATGAGAGCCTTGATGTTTTCATGGGGAGGAGGAGGAGTGAGTGAAGATTTTGAAATTCTTGAGGAGAGTGTACAAAGACGAGTTGGATGCAAGCTTGGGGGAGCTCTGAGGATACTAGGTGAGGGGATAAAGAAAAGCTGAGAAGAGAAAATCCTCAGGGTCCCAGGATGTGTCCAAGGATCTGCTGCTGTGGCTGTGGCCTTATTCTGTGGCCTCACCTCACTACTCCCCATTATGCTTGGGGCTCAGCCATCCCGGCCTTCTTCCCACTCTTGAGATGCTCTGCAGTTGTTTCTGCTTTTCTACATGCTGATCCACCTGCCTGAAACCAGTCCCCCAACCCTGCCCCAGTTCTTCTCTATGCCCTCTGCCTAATTAACTGATACTCATGCTTCAGAATTCAGCTCAACCTATTATTTCCTCTGGGTGCTTCCCAGCATCCTCCTCTTCATAGCACATCTCTCAGTTTACAATTAGATACTGATTTGTGGGATTATTTTATTGGTGACCATCTCCCTCCCAAACCTGAAGTCCTGATGATGGTAGAAAATGTGTCAGTTTTACTCATTGTGATCTCCATAGAACCTAACTTCAGGACTGGATTGTAGTATGTGCTCAATAAACATTTTTGAATGAACTTATGAGGGTCTGGATATTCTACTCCATAATTGTGTTTGGTTGAGTTGAGGCAGAATCCAGAATGATAGGAAAAAGGTAGGAGGGGGAAATAAAAAAGTTATAACAAAAAGCACAAACTCATCACATCAATAGTTTTATCTCTGTTACTTATACAGTCTTGTTCTCCATGATCACATTCTAGGCCACTAAAAGAAATACCATTCCCTACCTGTTGGTATGGTTTGGCTGTGTCCCCACCCAAATCTCATCTTGAATTGTAACTCCCATAATTCCCACATGTCATGGGAGGAACCTGGTGGGAGGTAATTGAATTATGTGGGCGAGTCTTTCCTGTGCTGTTTTTGTGATAGTGAATGAGTCTCACGAGATCTGATGGTTTTAAAAAGGGGAGTTTCCCTGCACAAGCTCTCTTTTCTTGTGTGCCACCATGTGAGATGTGCCTTTCACCTTCCACCATGATTGTGAGGCTTCCCCAGCCACGTGGAACTGTAAGTCCAATAAACCTCTTTCTTTCGTAAATTGCCAAGTCTGAGGTATGTCTCTATCAGCAGTGTGAAAAAGAACTAATATAATCAAAGTTACCCCAGAAATGTGTCAATGATTAGGTTATAGGACTATTTTGGCTAGATACCATGTTGTTATTTCATTCAGTGTTGCATCCTTTTGACCAAGGGAGCCCTGGGTATGTGAGCACAATAAATTTGAATCTCAACTGGGCAGAAAGCAGTTTCTCTTTCCACGTTTATCTTCCTGAGTTGACCCAATGGTGCAGAAGCAATCCTAGAACCTCGTAGACTGCTCACAGAGTGCTGGGTATCCCTGAACATTTTATATCATTCACCATTCAGATCATGATGATCTTCCAGGATAGTCGAATTTGGGATTGAAGAACTGTATTTAGATGACTATGTGATAGGCTGTTTTCACATTGCTACAAAAAAAGTACTGGAGGCTGAGTAATTTACAAAGAAAAGGGTTTTAACTGGCTCACATTTCTGCAGGCTGTACAACATGGCACCGCGCATCTGCTTGGTTTCTGGGGAGGCCTCAGGGAGTTTTCTCATGGAGGAGAGTGAAGCAGGAGCAAGCATGTCACATGCTGAGAGCAGGAGTAAGGGGTGGGGAGGTGCCACACATTTCTAAACAACAAGCTTTCATGAGAACTCACTATAGTGAGGACAGCACCAAGCCATGGGGCACCCACCTCCATGGCTCAAACGAGTCCCACCAGGCCCCACCTCCAATGTTGGGGATTACATTTCAACATGAGATTTGGGGACGACTAATGTCCAAACCGTATCAGAGACTATGTTTAAGGTTAGCTGGTAACACTGAAGTTCTCTGTTGCCATGTGACCATTCTTTTCTCTACTTCAGATGTTCTGTACCATGAAAATCAACTGCAAATTCAATTTCTTCTAGATGTGTCCCTATTTAAGGGGTTAGCAAATACTAGAAAACAAATGAAAAAATCTTCTATGAGTTATAACTTATCAAATCTACCTTCTTGAGGATCAAATCAAAGCTTAATCAACAACCTTTGTAATATGCTGATATCCATTTCTGTCTAGTCTAACACCATAATCTCAGCCCACTTGCATTGTGCTAGGAGCTGAGGTTATGATGTTGGACTAGACATGGAGATTACAGACTAGATTTCTAGAATCTTGGAATAGTTGGATCAATCTATTTATCTAGATAGCTAGCTAGCTAGCTATCATCTATCTATAATCCCTCTATCTATTCTAACAAGGATTATGCTCAGAAGTAAAATAATCAAGAAAACTTTCAATTCAATGACAGTTTAAGTGAAAGTGCTAAACTCTTAACAATAAATACTCATCAAAAGGAAAGAAAATTTTGTCTGAATACAGGTAGGAGAAGAAAGCTTTAAGATATTTTCATTATTTTATCTCTTCAGGAATTGAGATTATTTTCTTGACAAGGATTAACAATACACAATATCCTTCCTTTAATAGTTATTGGTCTTGTATAAACACATATGCACACATACACTAATGTGTATATATGTATACATATGTACGATGTTTAGGAATTGAGGTGAATTTTATTCTTCTGTATCTGATATGGACAGGTTTTACAAACCTCCAAAGGTAAATGAGGTCTGGTGATGGGCCTGAATATCTAAATTGGAATAATCCCGGAAACTCGAAGTCATAAAGGAGTCACATTTATCTCTTAGTCCTTCCTGGCTCTTCTCTGGCTTCCTCCTCTCACAACTGAAAGCTGCTCTCTTGCTAGATGCACGTATATGTAAAACATGGCTCCATTGCCTTGGAAAGAAGCATACTCTGGATAAACTCAAATGATCCTCTTTTTTCTGTCTCCCTCCCTATCCCACTGACAATGTCCCATTGGGTCTGGGACATTGAAGATCAGCCATAAGGTATCACCAACATGACTCATGTGTTAGCCTCAGTCCTCCAGGAAACGGATACCAAGGCAGGATTTTATTAGGGAAAATGCCTGATAAAATGGGAAGGCTGTTGAGAAAGGGGGAAGAGCTGTCATGATGCAAGTCTGACCCGGAGTGAAGGAGAGAGGAAAGAAAGATTGGGTGTAAAGATTCTAGATTGCTTAGCAAGCTAAGGAAAGTCCTAAGAAAAGTTTGACAAGCCACTTGGGGATTCCTTAAACCAATATCACCCACCAGTGGAGTTCTCTGTCTCTGAGGAAAGGGCCTGTTTTAGAGTCCATGCTGTGCTTAGTTATTGCCTAGGAGCAGCTTGTGGGACAAGTGGCCTTGGTGCAATAGCAGTGATGGATTTCAATGAATGTCAGAACCCAGCAGCAGCTGGGGGCCCTTGGTCAATTAGGCTCCCTGCAATTGGAAGTCTGTGTGGTATATTCTCATAACTGCCACAGCTTGTGATTCATTCAGAAGTTCGTTTGGAAAACATGCCTCCTTTATGCAACAGATGGGAATGTTTTCAAGATTCTGAGCAAACGTTTGGTAGGACAGATACCAGTCTCAATTACTGTAATTTCTTTCCAGAATGCTGGCAGCCTTCTATACAGAGGAAGTCATAGAATAAATGTTATTTCAGGAATGTAGTACATTTTGCTCTTCTGTACCTGATGTAAACAAGTTTTACAAACCCCAAAAGGTATATGAGGTCTGATGATGGGCTCAAGTGTTCAAAATTGGAAAAATCCTAGAAAATCAAGGCCACAGAGTAGTCATATTTATCTCTTAGCACATTCTCTTTCTTCTCTTGCTTTGTCCTCTCTCACGACTGAAGCCAGTTTTCTTGTTACACTGAAATAACTTCCCAACATGGTTTGGCTCTTTTACTCTTTACCATCTTTCTAGTTAGGTAATTTATTTTTTTAAATTTTATTTTCATTATTTTATTAATTTTACTAATTAAATTAATTTATTAAA
>NW_012104787.1:1035199-1036779 GCF_000951045.1 Mandrillus leucophaeus | reverse complement strand
AATTTATTGAGAGTTTTTAGCATGAAGGGCTGTTGAATTTTGTGGAAGGCCTTTTCTGCATCTATTGAGATAATCATGTGGTTTCTGTCATTGGTTCTGTTTATGTGATGGATTACATTTATTGATTTGCATAGAGTGAACCAGCCTTGCATCCCAGGGATGATCCCAACTTGATCATGGTGGATAAGCTTTTTGATGTGCTGCTGGATTCAGTTTGCCAGTATTTTATTGAGGATTTTCACATCTATGTTCATCAGGGATATCGCTCTAAAATTCTCTTTGTTTGTTGTGTCTCTGCCAGGCTTTGGTGTCAGGATGGTGTTGGCCTCGTAAAATGAGTCAGGGAGGATTCCTTCTTTTTCTGTTGATTGGAATAGTTTCAGAAGGAATGGTACCAGCTCCTCTTTGTACCTCTGGTAGAATTTGGCTGTGAATCCATCTGGTCCTGGACTTTTTTTGGTTGGTAGGCTATTAATTATTGCCTCAATCTCAGAACCTGTTATTGGTCTATTCAACTTCTTCCTGGTTTAGTCTTGGGAGGGTGTATGTGTCCAGGAATTCATCCTTTTCTTCTAGATTTTGTAGTTTATTTGCATAGAAGTGTTTATAGTATTCTCTGATGGTACTTTGTATTTCTGTGGGATTGGTGGTGATATCCCACCACCAATCATTTTTATCATTGGTTTATCATTTTTTATTGTGTCTATTTGATTCTTCTCTCTTTTCATCTTTATCAGTCTTTCTAGTGGTCTATCAATTTTTCTGATCTTTTCAAAAAACCAGCTTCTGGATTCATTGATTTTTTGAAGGGCTTTTTGTGTCTCTATCTCTTTCAGTTCTGCTCTGATCTTAGTTATTTCTTGCCTTCCGCTAGCTTTTGAACTTGTTTGCTCTAGGTTCTCTAGTTCTTTTAATGGTGATGTTAGGGTGTCAATTTTAGATCTTTCTTACTTTCTCTTGTGGGCATTTAGTGCTGTAAATTTCCCTCTACACACTGCTTTAAATGTGTCCCAGAGATCCTGGTACATTGTGTCTTTGTTCTCATTGGTTTCAAAGAACATCTTTATTTCTGCCTTCATTTTGTTATTTATCCAGTAGTCATTCAGGAGCAGGCTATTCAGTTTACATGTAGTTGGGCGGTTTTGAGTGAGTTTCTTAATTCTGAGTTCTAATTTAATTGCACTGTGGTCTGAGAAACAGTTTGTTGTGATTTCTGTTCTTTTACATTTGCTGAGGAGTGCTTTATTTCCAATTATGTGGTCAATTTTAGAATAAGTGCGATGTGCTAAGAAGAATGTATATTCTGTTGATTTGGTGTAGAGAGTTCTGTAGATGTCTATTAGGTCTGCTTGGTCCAGAGCTGAGTTCAAGTCCTAGATATCCTTGTTAACCTTCTGTCTCGTTGATCTGTTTAATATTGACAGTGGGATGTTAAAGTCTCCCGTTATTATTGTGTGGGACTCTAAGTCTCTTTGTAGGTTTCTAAGGACTTGCTTTATGAATCTGTGTGCTCCTGTATTGGGTGCATATATATTTAGGATAGTTAGCTCTTCTTGTTGAATTGATCCCTTTACCATTAT
>NW_012104787.1:1027240-1029549 GCF_000951045.1 Mandrillus leucophaeus | reverse complement strand
TGGTCTGGTCTGTTCTGGTCTGGTTTGGTCTAGTCTGATCTGGTCTGGTTTGGTCTGGTCTGGTCTGGTTTGGTCTAGTCTAATCTGGTCTGGTCTGGTCTGGTTTGGTCTAGTCTGATCTGGTGTGGTTTCATCTAGTCTGATCTGGTCTGGTCTGGTTTGGTCTAGTCTGATCTGGTCTGGTTTGGTCTGGTCTGGTCTGGTCTGGTTTGGTCTAGTCTGATCTGGTCTGGTTTGGTCTGGTCTGGTCTGGTTTGGTCGAGTGTGATCTGGTCTCATTTGGTCTGGTTTGCTCTGGTCTGGTCTCGTTTGGTCTAGTCTAATCTGGTCTCGTTTGGTCTGGTTTGGTCTGGTCTGGTCTCGTTTGGTCTAGTCTGATTTGGTCTCGTCTGGTCTGGTTTGGTCTAGTCTGATCTGGTCTGGTTTGGTCTGGACTGATCTGATCTCGTCTGGTCTCGTTTGGTCTAGTCTGATCTGGTCTCGTCTGGTCTGGTCCGGTTTGGTCCGGTCTGATCCTGTTCGGACTGGTCTGATCCGGTCTGATCCGGTTCGGTCCGGAGTGTTCTGGTTTGGTCCGGTTTGGTCTGGTCTGATCTGGTCTCGTCTGGTTTGGTCCGGTTTGGTCTGGTTTCGTCCAGTTTGGTCTGGTCTGATCCTGTCTGGTCCCGTCTGGTCCGGTCTGATCCGGTTTGGTCTGGTTTGGTCTGGTCTGGTCCGGTCTGATCCGATTTGATCCGGTTTCGTCCGGTTCGGTCCGGTCTGATCCGGTTCGGTCCGGTCTGATCTGGTCCGGTCCAGTCTGATCCGGTTCGTTCCGGTCTGATCCAGTTCAGTCCGGTATGATCCGGCTCGTTCCAGTCTGATCCGGTTCGGTCCGGTTTGGTCCGGTCTGATCCGGTTTGGTCCGGTCTGATCTGGTTTGGTTCGGTCTGATCCGGTTCGGAGTGGTCTCATCCGGTCTGGTCCAGTTTTGTCCAGTTTGATCTGGTTTGGTCCGGTTTGGTCTGGTCTGGTTTGATCCGGTTCGGACTGGTCTGAACCGGTCTGCTCCGGTCTGATCCAGTCTGATCCGCTTCGGACCGGTCTCATACGGATCAAACCGGATCAAACCGCGCGAAGCCAGATCAAACCGGATCGGACCGGATCAAACCGGATCAAACCGGATCGGACCGGATCAAACCGGATCACACCGGATCAAACCGGATCAAACCGGATCAAATCGGAAGAAACCGGATTGGACCGGATCAAACCGGACAAGACCGGATTAAACCGGACCAGACTGGATCAAACCGGAAGAAACCGGATAAAACCGGATCAACCCGGAAGAAACTGAGTGGAACCGGATCAAACCGGACCAGACTGGATTAGACCAGATCGAACCGGATCAAACCGGATCAAACCAGATCAAAGCAGACCAGACCGGATCGGACCGGATCAAACCATATGAAGCCGGATCAAACCGGATCAAGCCGGATTGGACCAGATCAAACCGGATCGGACCGGATCAAACCGGATCGCACCAGATCAAACCGGATCAAACCGGATCGGACCAGATCAAACCGGATCAAACTGGAAGAAACCGGATCGGACCGGATCAAACCGAATCGAACCGGACAGGACCGGATTAAACCGGACCAGACCGGATCAAACCGGAAGAAACCGGATCAAACCGGAAGAAACCGGGTGAAACCGGATCAAACCGGACCAGACCGGATTAGACCGGATCAGACCGTATCAAACCGGATCAAACCGGACCAGACCTGATCAAACGGGACCAGACCATATCAAAGCGGAAGAAACCGGATCAAACCGGAAGAAACCAGATCGGACAGGATCAAACCAGAAGAAACCGGATCAAACCGGACCAAACCAGATCAACTGGGTGAAACCGGATCAAACCGGACCAGACCGGATCAGACCGGATCGGACCGGATAAAACCGGACCAGACCGGATTAAACCAGATCGGACCGGATCAAACCGGATCGGACTGGATCAAACCAGATCGAACCGGATCACACTGGACCGAACTGGATCAGACCTTAAAGGACTGTATCAGACCGGTTTCTTCTGGTTTGTTCCGGTCTGGTCCGGTTTAATCTGGTCTGGTCCGGTTTGATCTGGTTTGATCCGGTGTTGTCCGGTGTGATCCGGTTTGATCCGGTCCGATACGGTCTAATCCGGTCTGGTCCGGTTTGATCCGGTTTCATCTGGTTTGATCCGGTTTCTTCCGGTTTGATCCGGTCCGATCTGGTTTCTTCCGGTTTGACCCGGTTTCTTCCGGTTTGACCCGGAATAGTCCGGTTTGATC
>NW_012104787.1:1022488-1027190 GCF_000951045.1 Mandrillus leucophaeus | reverse complement strand
ATCAAAGCGGAAGAAACCGGATCAAACCGGAAGAAACCAGATCGGACAGGATCAAACCAGAAGAAACCGGATCAAACCGGACCAAACCAGATCAACTGGGTGAAACCGGATCAAACCGGACCAGACCGGATCAGACCGGATCGGACCGGATAAAACCGGACCAGACCGGATTAAACCAGATCGGACCGGATCAAACCGGATCGGACTGGATCAAACCAGATCGAACCGGATCACACTGGACCGAACTGGATCAGACCTTAAAGGACTGTATCAGACCGGTTTCTTCTGGTTTGTTCCGGTCTGGTCCGGTTTAATCTGGTCTGGTCCGGTTTGATCTGGTTTGATCCGGTGTTGTCCGGTGTGATCCGGTTTGATCCGGTCCGATACGGTCTAATCCGGTCTGGTCCGGTTTGATCCGGTTTCATCTGGTTTGATCCGGTTTCTTCCGGTTTGATCCGGTCCGATCTGGTTTCTTCCGGTTTGACCCGGTTTCTTCCGGTTTGACCCGGAATAGTCCGGTTTGATCTGGTTTGATCCGGTTCGATCCGGTCAGATCCGGTTCGATCCGGTTTGATCCGGTCCGATCCGGCCCGATCCGGTTCGATCCGGTTTGATCCAGTCCAATCCAGTTTCTTCCGGTTTGATCCTGTCTGATCCGGTTTCTGCTGGTTTCATCCGGTTTCTTCCTGTCCGATCCGTTCCGATCCGGTTCGATCCGGTTTCCTCCGGTTTAAGCCAGTTTTTTCTGGTTTGATCCGGTCTGGTCCGGTTTGATCCGGTTTGATCCGGTCCGATCCGGTGTGATCTGGTCTGGTCCGGTTTGATCCGGTTTCACCCGGTTTCTTCTGGTTTGATCCGGTTTGTTTCTTCCGGTTTGATCCGGTTTCATCCGGTTTCTTCCGGTTTGATCCGGTTTCATCCGGTTTCTTCCGGTTTGATCCGGTTTCACCCGGTTTCTTCCGGTCCGATCATGTTTGATCCGGTTTGGTCCGGTCTGATCCGGTTTCTTCCGGTTTGATCCGCTTTCTTCCGGTTTGATCCGGAGTGGTCCGGTTTGATCCGGTCCAATCCGGTTTCTTCCGGTTTGATCCGGTTTCTTCCGGTTTGATCTGGTCCAATCCGGTTTCTTCCGGTTTGATCCAGTTTGATCCGGTTTCTTCCGGTTTGATCTGGAATGGTCTGGTTTGATCCGGTCCGATTCGGTCCGATCCGGTTCGATCCGGTCCCATCCGGTTTCTTCCGGTTTCATCCGGTTTGATCCGGTTTCTTCCGGTTTGATCCGGTCCGATCCGGTTTCTTCCGGCTTGATCCGGTTTGATCCGGTTTCTTCCGGTTTAATCCGGTTTGATCCGGTTTCTTCCGGTTTGATCGGGTCTGGTCCGGCTTGATCCGGCTTGATCCGGTCCGATCTGGTCCGATCCGGTTTGATCCGGTTTGATCTGGTCCAATCCGGTTCGATCCGGTTTGATCCGGTCCGATCTGGTTTCTTCCAGTTTGATCCGGTTTCTTCCTGTTTGATCCGGAATGGTCTGGTTTGATCCGGTTTGATCCGGTCCAATCCGATTTCTTCCGGTTTGATCCACTTTCTTCCGGTTTGATCCGGAGTGGTCCAGTTTGATCCGGTTTGATCTGGTCCGATCCGGTTTCTTCCGGTTTGGTCCGGTTTGATCCAGTTTCTTCCGGTTTGATCCGGTCTGGTCCGGTTTGATCCGGTTTGATCTGGTCCGATCCGGTTCGATCCGGTTTGATCCGATTTCATCTGGTCCGATCGGGTCCGATCCGGTTTCTTCCGGTGTGATCCAGTTTGATCCGGTTTCTTCCGGCTTGATCCGGTCCGATCTGGTTTCTTCCGGTTTGATCCGGTTTCTTCCGGTTTGATCCGGTCTGGTCCGGTTTGATCCAGTTTGATCTGGTCCGATCCGGTTTGATCCGGTTTGATCTGGTCTGGTCCGGTTTGATCCGATTTGATCTGGTCCGATCGGGTCCGATCCGGTTTCTTCCGGATTGATCCAGTTTTATCCGGTTTCTTCCGGTTTGATCTGGTTTGATCCGCTTTCTTCCGGTTTCATCCAGTCTTGTCCGGTTTGATCTGGTCTGGTCCGGTTTGATCCGGTTTGATCTGGTCCGATCCGGTCCGATCCGATTTCTTCCGTTTTGATCCAGTTTGATCCGGTTTCTTCCGGTTTGATCCGGTCTGGTCCGGTTTGATCCGGTTTGATCTGGTCCGATCAGGTCCTGGATCCAGTTTGATCCGGTTTGATCCGGTCTGATCCGGTTTCTTCCGGTTTTATCCGGTCTGGTCTGGTTTAATCCGGTTTGATCCGGTCTGGTCCGGTTTGATCCGGTTTGATCCGGTCTGGTCCGGTTTGATCCGATTTGATGTGGTCCGATCGGGTGCGATCCAGTTTCTTCCGGTTTGATCCAGTTTGATCCGGTTTCTTCCGGTTTGATCCGGTTTGATCCGCTTTCTACCGGTTTCATCCGGTCTTGTCCGGTTTGATCCGGTTTGATCTGGTCCGATCCGGTCTGATCTGGTTTGATCCGGTTTCTTCCGGTTTGATCCAGTTTGATCCGGTTTCTTCCGGTTTGATCCAGTCTGATCCGTTTTGATCCGGTTTGATCCGGACTGGTCCGGTTTGATCCGGTTTGATCTGGTCCAATCCGGTTCGATCCGGTTTGATCTGGTCTGGTCCGGTTTGATCCGATTTGATCTGGTCCGATCCGGTTTCTTCCGGTTTGATCCGGTTTGATCCAGTTTCTTCCGGTTTGATCCGGTCTGATCTGGTTTGATCCGGTTTGATCTGGTCCGATCAGGTCCTGGATCCAGTTTGATCCGGTTTGATCCGGTCGGATCCGGTTTCTTCCGGTTTGATCCGGTTTGATCCGGTTTCTTCCGGTTTGATCCAGTTTGATCTGGT
This sequence comes from Mandrillus leucophaeus, assembly GCF_000951045.1. Lineage (NCBI taxonomy): Eukaryota > Metazoa > Chordata > Mammalia > Primates > Cercopithecidae > Mandrillus > Mandrillus leucophaeus. Next base: position 1,024,272 of record NW_012104787.1, on the reverse strand, counting down.
TTCTTCCGGTTTCATCCGGTCTGGTCCGGTTTCATCTGGTTTGGGTTTGATCCGGTTTCTTCCGGTTTGATCCAGTTTGATCTGGTTTCTTCCGGTTTCATCCGGTCTGGTCCGGTTTCATCTGGTTTGATCTGGTCCGATCCAGTCTGATCCGGTTTGATCCGGTTTGATCTGGTCCGATCCGTTTTTTTCCGGTTTGATCCGGTTTGATCCGTTTTCCTCCGGTCTGATGCGGTCTGATCCGGTTTCTTCCGGTTTGATCCGGTCTGGTCTGGTTTGATCCGGTTTGATCCGGTCTGGTCCGGTTTGATCCGGTTTGATCTGGTCTGATCAGGTCCGATCCGGTTTGATCTGGTCTGGTCCGGTTTGATCCGATTTGATCTGGTCGGATCGGGTCCGATCCGGTTTCTTCCGGTTTGATCCAGTTTGATCCGGTTTCTTCCGGTTTGATCCGGTTTGATCCGCTTTCTTCCGGTTTCATCCGGTCTTGTCCGCTTTGATCCGGTCTGGTCCGGTTTTATCCGGTTTTATCTGGTCGGATCCGGTCTGATCTGGTTTGATCCCGTTTGATCCGGTTTCTTCCGGTTTGATCCAGTTTGATCTGGTTTCTTCCGGTTTGATCCGGTCTGGTCCGGTCCGATCCGGTTTGATCCGGTTTGATCAGGTCCGATCCGGTTTCATCCGGTTTGATCCGGTTTGATCCGGTTTCATCCGGTTTGATCCGGTCTGATCCGGTTTCATCCGGTTTGATCCGGTCTGATCCGGTTTCATCCGGTTTCATCCGGTTTGATCAGGTCTGATCCGGTTTGATCCAGTTTCTTCCGGTTTGATCCGGTCTGGTCTGGTTTGATCCGGTTTCATCCGGTCAGGTCCGGTTTGATCCAGTTTGATCTGTTTCGATCAGGTCCGATCCGGTTTGATCCGGTCTGGTCTGGTTTGTTCCGGTTTGATCTGGTCCGATCCGGTTTCTTCCGGTTAAATCCGGTTTCTTCCGGTTTCATCCGGTTTGATCCGGTCCGATCCGGTTCGACCCGGTTTGTTCCGGTTTGATCCGGTTTGATTCGGGATGGTCTGGTTTCTTCCGGTTTGATCCGGTTTCTTCCGGTTTCATCCAGTCTGGTCCGGTTTGATCCGGTCTGATCCGGTTTGATCCGGTCTGGTCCGGTTTGATCCGGTTTGATCTAGTCCGATCCGGTCCGATCTGGTTCAATCCGGTTCAATCCGGTCCGATCCGGTTTCTTCCGGTTTGATCCGGAATGGTCCGGTTTGATCCGGTTCGATCCGGTCCGATCCGGATCGATCCGGTTTGATCCAGTCTGATCCCGTTTCTTCCGGTTTGATCTGGAATGATCCGGTTTGATCCGGTTTGATCCTGTCAGATCCGGTTTCTTTCGGTTTGATCCAGTTTGATCTGGTTTCTTCCGATTTCATCCGGTCTGGTCTGGTTTAATCCAGTCTGATCCGGTTTCATCCGGTTTCTTCCGGTTTCATCCGATCTGGTCCGGTTTAATCCGCTCTGATCCGGTTTGACCCAGTTTCTTCCGGTTTGATCCGGTTTGATCCGGTCTGATCCGGTCTGATCCGGTTTCTTCCGGCTTGATCCGGTCCGATCTGGTTTCTTCCGGTTTCATCCGGTTTCTTCCGGTTTGATCCGGTCTGGTCCAGTTTGATCCGGGCCGATCTGGTTCGATCCGGATTGATCCGGTCCGATCCGGTTTGATCCGGTTTCTTCCGGTTTGATCCGGTCTGGTCCGGTTTGATCCGGTTTCTTCCGGTTTGATCCG
>NW_012104787.1:991291-1021768 GCF_000951045.1 Mandrillus leucophaeus | reverse complement strand
TAGTCTGGTCTGGTCTGGTCCGGTTTGGTCTGATCTGGTCTCGTGTGGTCTGGTCTGGTCTGGTTTGGTCCGGTCTGATCCGGTTTGGTCCGGTTTGATCCGGTTCGGTCCGGTTTGGTCCGGTCTGATCTGGTTTGGTCCAATCTGATCCAGTTCAGACTGGTCTGATCCGGTTCGGTCTGGTCTGATCCGGTTTTGTCCGGTCTGATCCGGTTTGGTCCTGTCTGGTCCAGTCCAATCCCGCCTGATCCGGTATGATCCGGTTTGATCCGGTTTCTTCCGGTTTGGTCCGGTCTGATCCGGTTTTCTCCGGTTTAGTGTGGTCTCATTCCGTTTTGTCCGGTGTGATCCGGTTTTGTCTAGTTTGGTCCGGTGTGATCCGGTCTGATCCGGTTTTGTCCGGTCTGATCCGGTCTGGTCCAGTCTGATCCGGTCTGCTTCGGTTTGGTCCGGTCTGATCCAGTTTTGTCCGATTTGGTCTGGTTTGTTCCAGTTTGGTCCGGTCTGATCCAGACTGATCCTGTTTGACCCCGTCTGGCCCGGTTTTGTCCAGTCTGATCCGGTTTTGTCCGGTTTGGTCTGGTCTGGTCTGGTTTTGGTCCGGTCTGATCCGGTTCAGGCTGGTGTGATCTGGTCTGGTCCGGTCTGATCTGGTCTGATCCGGTTCGGTCCGGTCTGATCCAGTTCGGACCAGTCTGATCCAGTCTGGTTCGGTCTAATCAGGTTCGGTCTGGTCTGATCCGGTTTTGTCCATTTGGTCCGGTTTGGTCCGGTCTGGTCTGGTCAGATCCGGTTTGATCCGGTTTCGTCCGATTTCGTCTGGTCTGATCCGATTTTGTCCAGTTTGGTCCGGTCTGATCCGGTTTTGTCCGGTCTGATCCGGTTTGGTCCGGTCTGATCCGGCTTTGTCCGGTTTGGTCCAGTCTGATCTGGTTTGGTCCGGTTTGGTCCGGTCTGGTCCGGTCTGATCCAGTTTGATCCGGTCTGGTCCTGGTCTGGTCTGATCCGGTTTGATCCGGTCTGGTCCGGTTTAGTCCGGTCTGATCCGGTTCGGTCCGGTTTGGTCCGGTTTGTTCCGGTCTGGTCCGGTCTGATCCGGTTTGATCCGGTGTGGTCCAGTTTGTTCCGGTCTGATCCGGTTTTGTCCCGTTTGGTCTGGTTTGGTCCGGTTTGGTCCGGTTTGGTCCTGTCTGGTCCGGTCTGATCCGGTCTGATCCAGTCTGATCCGGTTTCGTCCGGTTTGGTCTCTGAGTCTGCCTTGGAAGTGGTTTCAGCAAGCCTGATTTCCTTCCATCTCCCTCCCCTCAGTGTCCAGTTCCCATGTTGTGCCAAGGTTGCCAGCCAAGGGACCAGTTAGTGTCAACTATGATGTCAACACTTGCCTGTCAAGTCCTGCATCCAGCTACATCTTCCTAATGAAGCCCTGAGCTATTTAATTAGACGTTGCTCTGACAATTCTGTCTTTGTCACATCAGCAATAGATTGTAACACAAGGGAGAACATTTCCATTGAACCTATGCCATGGCATTTGCTCTGTAAATTGAGATGAGTGGGATGCATTCACTTTGCTAATGCATGGAAGTAAGAGGTAGCGTCTTATTTTCCCATCTTAAAAGTCTGCAATCATAAGCATCAGTAAAAAAGTTTTTTATTGTATGAAGTATTTTCTTCTATGGGCTTAATGAGTTGATTTATTTCTGAGGAGGATGTTGTGACTGTCTCTAAATCTAGTTGGTTGTTTACATTCTGGAATGTTATGTATTCTGGCTTCCTAATCTGTTCCAGGTAGCTGAACTCTGTTGTCTTGAATACTTTTTCATGGCAAGACTGTCTCGCCCTTTAGTCACTGGGATAGCTGACCTTATGATTCCTCCTGAAGTCCTCCAATCCTTGAGCTGGGGCTCTTCTCTTCCTCCCCAGCTGGTTAGCTAAGGGTATGATCTCATACCCAGAGGCCTGCCTCAGGGCATGCTTCCTCTGCTTTGGATTTAGCTGTCTGAGTAAATGACTACCAACTGAGTGAGATTTCTCTATCTTCTGACTCTGAGAGCAGCATATCAAGTGGTGTGCTTTGAGAAGAAAAAGGATTCACTCAGTGAGCACACTGACATTTTGACACATTGTCAGCCAGGGACCAGGGGCCTCTGAACTGCAGACTTCACCTCATTTTATTCTCAAGGAATGCCCTCTTCCTGTCTCAGGTTAAAGTGACTGTATCGTCTTTAATGGGATATTTGGTCTTCATATTCAGAAGAAGTAGTGGCTTTTACTTTGAAGAGCGCCATCTTGGTTATGCAAGGACATCCTTCCCTGAGCTCCCTGGGCCTCACTTGCCAGCATGGCCAGGTGCAGACGCAACTCTGAAATTCTGCTTTCAACACAGATGCAAAAGGGCATTTATAAGTGAGAATTTCTAGCTCAGGAAAAGGAAAGGAAAATACTTTCTAATTTTAAAGGAACGAAAACAGGTCTTATTATTTGAAAAGCAGTTAAATATTGCTGATTTAATATTGAGATTTCTTTCTTTCTTCAATAAATAGTCACTTTTGAAAGGTTCTATTTATTAATCCATTCAACAGATATTTAATATGCTTCTCCTATTTCTTTAACAATAACAATAAAAATTTATTAAGCCCTTACTTTGTGCCAGGATTGTGCTATTTTACAAAAAGTATTTTTTGAGCCTCTCAAAAATTATGTGAGGAGGGAATTATTATCAATCCTTTTTTTCTTTTTTTTTTTCTGAGACAAAGTCTCACTCTGTCACCCAGGCTGGAGTGCAGTGGCACAATCTTGGCTCAATACAACTTCCACATCCTGGGTTCAAGTGATTTCTGGCTAATTTTTGTATTTTTAGTAGAGACAGCGTTTCACCATGTTGGCCAGGCTGGTCTGAAACTCCTGACCTTAAGGGATCTGCCTGCCTCGGCCTCCCAAAGTGCTAGTATTACAGGTGTGAGCCACTGTACCTGGCCTATTATCAATCCTATTTAATGAATGAGGAAAGAGAATCATAAGAGGCTAAAGAAAAGTAAGGGGGAATAGCTAAGTGTTATGGGAAATATTAAAAAGATACAGTCCTTGCCTTAGAAGTCTAGAATGTTATGACACAGAATCTTAGAGCTCTCCCATACTACAATCTCATTTTATAGAAAAAAGACCTGAGAGGTTCAATCACTTGCCCAAAGACCCACAGTACTTAGAGGCAGGGCCTGAACAGGAACCAAGAATTCTTATCCCAATGCCCTGTATGCCGCCTTCCTTCAGGAGTTTAGAATATTGTTAAGGATGTCACCCCTTACCCACAAACACCCAGCAAGGAATGAGGGTTCCAGATGAAAAGTTCCATAGGTGCCAGTAGACCTCTGGGAGGCTGCTGGTGTTTCAAGAAGGCCTAGTAGAGAAGAAGGCGCTTTAACTTAACCTAGGGTGGGTGGACGATCAGAACATGCAGAAGTAGAAGAGAACAGGCATTCTAAGGAACAGCCTGAACAAAAGCTTTGAGTTTCAGGGAGGGATAATGAGGAGACCTGCTTGGTTGACAGAGGATTCATATAAGGGAGTAGTGGGAGACGAGGAGGCAACTTATTCTGAGCTTTGCATCCAGGTGTAAAAAGGACAGAGACAGACTGAATAGTTTCTGGAAACAATCTAGATGTGAAATGATAAGTGGTGGCCATGGAGGAAAGGACATTTTCATGTGGTGACATGTTTTAAGGCATTTCAGGATCAGAATATGCATTTAGATAAATAGGCAAATGCTGTGGGGGGGAGATTAAAGTGGGAGTGAGGTGCTATCTTTGAGAAGCAGGAATGCTGTAGTTCAACTTTGACGGTAGAGAGAGGTGCAAGGCTACAGGGCTTGAGTGCAACTGATTTGCACCCTATTGATTTTCCTGAGCAGACCATTTTCACCCCATCGATTTTCTTGGTTGATTAGACTGTGTTTTCTTGTTGGTTAGAGGTCACCTTGTTCTGCTTAGATTCATTTTTGGTCCTTTGATAATTTCTCTTGTTGGTGTGTGCTGCTCCAATCATGACTGCCAGCTATTGACCAAATGTGACATTTCCACCCGTGATAGTTTCATTGTTGGAAGAAAAGCTGAGGGTACATTCAAGAGGTTGAACTTAGAAAAGAGTTTTGGCTTAGCTCAGCCATCCTGAGATAGGTGTCACCTTGGGTAGCATAGAGACATTAGGGTCACAGAAAGCTACACTGTCAGCCGGGCATGGTGGTTTATGCCTGTAATCCCAGCACTTTGGGAGGCCAAGGCAGGTAGATCACTTGAGGTCAGGAGTTCAAGAACAGCCTGGCCAACATGGCAAAACCCCATCTCTACAAAAAATACAAAAATTAGCCAGGCATGGTGGTGCACACCTGTAGTCCCAGCTATTCAGGAGGCTGAGGTGGGAGAATTGCTGGAGTCCAGGAGGTGGAGCTTGCAGTGAGCTGAGATTGCAGTCACTGCACTCCAGCCTGGTCAACAGAGTGAGACTCTGTCTCAAAAAAAAAAAAAAATGGAAAGAAGAGAAAAGAGAAAGAAAAGAAAAGAAAGAAAAGAAAAAGAAGGCTACACTGCTACACTGTCTGCTCTTGTTAAATACTTGAGTGGATACTATGGTTTGAATCTCCCCTCCAAAATTTATGTCAAAAGATAATTGCCGTTGTGACGGTATTAAGAACTGGGACCTTTTAGAGGTGATTACTGCCATTATCATGGGAGTAGATTTGTTATTGCAAATCTATGCATGGAGTTCAGACCGCTTTTTCTCTCTGTCTCTTGCACTTGCTTGCCCTTCAGCCTTCCACCATGGAAAGGCCTTTGTCCATTGCTGGCACTTGATATTGGGCTTTCCAGCCTCTAGAACTGTGAGAAATAGATTTCTTTTTCTTTCTAAATTGCTCAGTGTGTGGTATTGTGTTATAGCAGCAAAAAATGGACTAAGACAATAAACCAAAAGAGGCAAGTTAGTCAGTGACCAGAATTGCTTGCTCGCCTCCTGCAAACTTCCTTCATTATCCTGGGCTCAGTTTCCTCCTCTGTAAAGTCAAAAGTTGGTATTGATGCGTGATTCCAACATCTGGGTCCTCCTCCTTGTTAAAATTGCTTGCTCACCTCCTTGCAAACTTCCTTCATTATCCTGGGCTCAGTTTCCTCCTCTGTAAAGTCAAAAGTTGGTATTGATGCGTGATTCCAACATCTGGGTCCTCCTCCTTGTTAAAATCCTATCATCCAACCACAAGTGGTTTAGATTCAGTAGGTCTAGGGTGAAGCCCAGGAGTCTGTATTTTTAATAAATTCTGTAGATGGTTCTAATGAATTGGTCTAAGGCCTGGTGTTTGGAGACCTCTAGTCTGTATGCCCTCCATGCTCTTTCCAGTTTTATTCATTTGCTCTTCTCTTTAGATTCAAGGGACTTCTAGAATACAGGGTCTGCCCTTTCAGCAAGGACCTCCTAATTCCCTACTCTTCATGTAACCAAGGCTTATATAAAATCTCCTTTTCTACTTTGATATGTAATACATGATATCACCTATCCCAGACCTCTATGTATGTTAAGCCGTATTTCTGTTGTGGAATGACATTGTTTGGTTCTAGTTAAAGGAATCCCAAGCAACAAAGATCAGGTAGAGGAAACAACTTAGGGTGTTTGGAATGGGACAGAGTCTTCCCTGCGAGAAAGTCTGTGTAAGCAAAGCCCTATGTTTTATCTTTGTATTATTCTCCTGACCTTCCCATGGAGGAGATGGGAAACAATGGCAGATTTAATTTTTTCCTGCTTATGAATTGTATGCCTCTTGTCAGGTTCCAAATTTAAATACATAGTCTTTAAACAGCACAAGTGTTTTAGCCTTACAGAGAGCTTCCCTGGAGACTTTCTTTCCAGGAATAATAATAATGGATAATAATGGTGATAACTATCTTTATTGAGTATTTACTATAGTCTATATATCTTGTGCTTAGTACTCTCATCCATCATCTCCATTAATTCTCATAAAACTATTTGAGATAGATACAGTTGCTATCTCATTAGACAGATGAGCAAATGCAGTTTAGAGAGATTAAATATATGCCCATAACCATATAGCTAGTGAGAAATGGAGCAAAGATTGAGCCCAGCTCTCTAGATTCTTAAGGCCTGAGGGCTGAATCATCATACGGAAATGTTTGCACTGTGTGATCTGATTGAGGAAAGGGAAGATCAGGGTCCGATGAGCAGAAGGCCCTGGATTTAGATCCCCAGACATCAATCTTTCACTGCCTTTCTCTGTCTATACATCTCAAGTCAAGATCAAGTATGGGTATTTCCTGCTAGATGAGATGAAATGTGACAACTGGAAATATGTTTCCTACTATGTGTTTTAATTTTAGCATGAATTGTAAAGCTTTTTGCCTGACTTTATCTGTATGTGCATCACATGCTTCGAGACTAGCATAGTCATAGAAGGCCATTAGGCTCCCTTTCCAGCCTGGCATGGTAAGGTTTCTAGTAAACTCTATCTTGGATCCTTCTTTAACAAATTCTACTATGGTTAGATACTTGTAACTTCTATTCTTTTAAGTCTGTTAAGGTTTTCTACTATGGTCCAGAACATGGTCTGTCTTAGTGAACATTCCATATTCATTTCAGAAGAATGTGTTTTCTCCTTTTGTTAAGTGAGATATCCTATAATGTCAATTAGTTTAAGTTGGTTGATAATGTTGTTCCTTATTGATTTTTTTTGTCTTCTTGTTCTACTGATAGAGGAGTACTGACACCTCCAATTTTAATTGTGAATTTGTCTGTTCTTTCTTTTAGTTTGATTAGTTTTTACTTAAAGTTGGTCTTTCTTTAAGACAATTGGCCAATCTCTATATTTTAGTTGGTGAGTTTAGACCATCTGTAATTAGTGTGGTTGTTAACACGGTTGCTTTAAAATCTACCATCTGGATAGCTGTTTTCTATTTTTTCCATCTTTTTTATTTTTTCCTTTTTGCTTTGTTGGAATAACTACAGTATATCTTATGATCTATTTTATTGCCACCATTGGCTTATTTTTTTATACCTTTTCTTTTTTAGTGTTTTAGTGTTTGCCCATAGGTGTATGGTATATGAATTTATGTATCTGTTATAAATCAGAGTCCACCTTCAAATAATATACCTCTGTATGCATAGTGTCATGACCTTACAACTTTACTAGTATATTCCCAATTCTTTGCTTTAATTCATTGTGTAATTGTTATATATTTTACTTTTGTGTATAATACAAATACACAATATATTGCTAATTTTTTTGCTTTAGATGATCAGTTATTTTGTAGAGCCATTAAAAATAATTAAAAAATAGGCTGGCATGGTGGCTCACACCTGTAATCCCAGCACTTTGGGTTGCCGAGGTGGGCGGATCACGAGGTCAGGAGTTCAAGACCAGCCTGATCAACATGATGAAACCCCATCTCTACTAAAAATACAAAAATTAGCCTGGCGTGGTGGGGCATGCCTATAGTCCCAGCTACTCTGGAGACTGAGGCAGGAGAATTGGCCGGACGTGGTGGCGTGTGCCTGTAATCCCAGCTACTTAGGAGGCTGAGACTGGAGAATTGCTTGAACCTGGGAGGCGGAGGTTGCAGTGAGCCAAGATTGTGCCACTGCACTCCAGCCTGGGCGACAGAGTGAGACTGCATCTCAAAAAATTTTTAAAAAAATTTAAATGGTAATAATTAATAAATTTTGTTTTTACCTTCATTTATTCTATTTCAAATACTTACCATTTTTTTGTGTGGATCCAAATTTCTGTCTGGTGTTATATTGCTTTTGCCTAAAAAAATTTTTTTAATACTTCTTGTAGTTCAGGTCTTCTGGAAATACATTCTCTGTTTTTGTTTGTCTGAGAAAGTGTTTGTCCTTGATTTTTGGCAGATATTTTTGCTGGTTATAGAATTCCAGTTTTTTTTTCTTTTTGCCCTTTAAATAGTCACTTCATTGTCTTCTGACTTGCTTGGTTTCTAACAAGAAGTCTCTTATCATTCTTATCTTTGTTCCCTTATATGTAATGTATTTTTTCCCCTGGCTCTTTTAAAGTTTTCTTCTTTTTTTTTACTTGTCTTGTGTATTCAGCAGTTTTAGTATGATATGTCTAGTGGTTTTTTTGTTTTGTCTCTTGACAATATTGTTTTCTTCTTTCTTTTTCATGTGTCTTATATTTTTTTTTAAAAAAAAGATAGACATCTTGCATAGGACAGTAGTAACTGTAAATCGCTTTTATGGCCTGGAAAGGCACACTTTTCCTTCTGCTAGGATTTTAGTAAACTGGGTTTGCAATTTGTTGTCATAATTTAAAGCCTCAGTGCCCTGAAGGCTTAAAACTCCTCTAGTATTGCCTTGTGTTTAGGGTGGGAGCTGGTTTATCAGAGGGCTTTTATTAATGTCTTTTCCATCCTGTTTTTGGTCTTCTCTTTGAGTTGTGCCTCAGAGAGAGTCTCTCTTCATGCTCTTGTTCCCCTCTCAGCAATATTCTAGTATGAGTTGTTACTTGCCGCTTGCCAGCCTGGTGATGGGAAGTGGTGGGGTCATGGAGAGACATTCTCAGTCACGTCATTCTAACTAGACAGTCTTAGACAGGTACTGGGTCCTGGATCTCCAGGTTGTGGTGTACTCAGTGCTTTTGTTTCCTCTCCTAGGGGTCATTCTTGCCCTGTCCCCAAGAGTAGAGGACTCCTCTGTTCAATTTCTTCAGCTGTAGTGCCTTAAGGATTCTCAGGGAGGTTCATGAAGAATAGCCTGCAAGTGGGTGCAGATTTCCTGCAGATCTCCTTTCCCCCAGGGGTCCTATGTTCTCTTACCTTCCCTATTTCTTAACAGTTTTGGCTGAATTCTTATATTTGACAGCATTGGCAAGGGCTCATGACACATCTCTCCTTGCAGGCACCTGTCTGTCCTTAGGAAGTTGTTTCTGTTACCTCAACTGTCTCTGATGGCTTCAAGAAAAGTTGTGGATATGCTGCTGATCTGGCTATTACTTTTCCTGTAAGTGTGGGAGTGATGCCCATTCCATCTCAAGCAGAAACCAGAAGTCTTGCCATGCACTCTTAAGCCTCCCCGGCTTTGCACATGTTGTTCCCTCTCCTTTCCTCAACTTGGCAGTCCCTGACTTGCCTTAGTTCCTGTGACCTGATGTTCTCAGCTTCTCAGAAGACAGGGCAAGATTTACAGAGAGATTAAATCGTTAAGTTACTTCATGGTTTCATGGACAAAAGTCAGGATTTATGGTCAGAAGACCTAGAATTTGACTCAGCTCTATTCTTGGCAAGTCCCTTGTCGTTTCTGGGCCTCAGTTTTCTTATTTGTAAAGTAGGAATGCTGATATCTGCCCAACCTACTTTGCCAGATGAAATGATGTGTGTGGCAGTGCCTGACACACTTTTAAAGTTCAGTTCCAGCCTATCAACCCAGCAACAGGACTGCCCTGAAGAAAACCTCACATTTCCCAGCCATTCAAGAGGGTTAGTGGCCCAGAGGGAGTTGGCCTGAGCTTGTGTCAGACTGAAATCTCCAGGGAAACAAATACTGCCCTCAGCCAGCAGCCATGCAGTAGAAAAGGGTGAAGAAAAAGGCAGATCTGGTCCTGGAAGAAACCATATTTCCTTTTTTTATTTATAGAGTTTATTGCCAAATGCTAAGGAAAATAGATTGATTTCCAACTTTACTGATGTGTTAAAATTGCTGCAACACCTCACATTACCAAATAGATTTACTGTGTAAATTGGAAAATAATTGGTACTTCAGGCAGGTCACAAATCTACTTTGGCAAAAGAATATCACTCACTGTACATTGATTATAAAAATTAGTTAATTCAAGACAAACATTGCGTTCTCTGACTTCTAGCAGCAATCCTTCCAAATCTCCCATGCCTTGCTGCCATTGAGCTAAGAGATAGATATCCATCAGGTCGCTTGATTCTCTACAGGCCTGATTTAGATGGTACTTACGCTAGTGCATCCACCAAGAAGAGATAGATCTCATTTATTAAATCTGCCATGTGGGAATCTAAATGATGTGATTTAGTAATATTGAACGAATCTATTGCTTTTATTTACTGCTCCCTGTCTTGCTGGTATGTCTTCTCATGGAGAATGTCTGCTAATTCATTCAATTTTGGCTTTCCTCATGAGGAGCCGGGGCAAAATACATCCTCATGTGAACCAGCATTATTTGAGTGCCTCTGTGTAGTGGACAATATCAGTGCTCCACCCAGATCACCTTGAATAACTTTGTAATGGTGGTGGTGGTGGTGAGTGTGTGTTTGTGTTTGTGTTTGTGTGTGTGTGTGTGTATAAGGGGTGCAAAGGGTATAGCAAAATCCAGCACACTGGATTTTGGTGTGTGTTCACTTTCAACAGCCAGCACCTACATCTGTTTTTGGGGTACCACTGTCAGGCTACCTTCTTCAGGCTGCCGGAGCCTGCTTTTTTGCACAGAGAGGCCGAGGTGCCTGGGTATTTATGCTCCCAAGGGGTGGCTCTTAACCAGTAACTGATGAGTTCAGGAGCATGAAAACTCCATGTGCTTGGCACAGGTGTAACTTACCCTCCAGAATTACCCTGCAGAATCAAGCTGAACCCCCTTTCTATGAACTTGACCCAAAACTGCACCTTTGCTTGGCTTCAGCTTCTTCCATGCCTGCTTTCCCCATGCTTTTAATGGGTCTTCCTAGGAGCACTTAATGAATCACATGTACATGAATCTTTGTGTCAGGTTTGGCTTCTAGGGGATGTGATTTGAGCATTCTGTGTGTTAGACATAGGCGAGGCACTTCAAGTCCAAGCATGCAAGCTCTTGGTTTCTCTCCACGTGGAGCCTCACTATGGGGTGGCTTGGGCTTCCTCACAGCATGGTGGCTGGGATCCAATATAAGCATCCTAAGAGACAGGAAGCAGAAGATAATTTCTTAAGGCCTGGGCCTGGAAACTGGCAAAGCCTCACTACTGCTATATTCCTTTGGTTAAACAGTCACAGAGTCCAGAATATATATCCACCTTTTGATGGGAAGAGTGTCAAAGAATTTTGGAGCCACATTTTTTTTTATTACAAAATTCTGCACATATTTAATGTACACAATTTTATAAGTTTGTAAATATGCACACACCCATGACACTATCACCACATTCAAGGTAATAAACATATCCATCACCTCCAAAAGTTTTCTCGTGTCCCCTCATTTTTGTGGTAAGAACATTTAACAAGAGATCTATCCTCTTAATAATTTTTTTTTTCTTTTGGCGACAGAGTCTCCCTCTGTCACCCAGGCTGGAGTGCAGTGACACGATCTTGGCTCACTGCAACATGCTTAATAAATTTTTAAATCACACAATACAGTATTGTTAACTATAGGTACTAAGTTGTACAGAGGATTTCAGGAACTTTTTCATCTTACACAGCTAAAGCTTTATGCCCATTGAACAACTCCCCATTTCTCCCTCCCCTGATTCCCTGGCAACTACTTTCTACTCTCTGCTTCTGAGTGTGACTATCTTAAATACCTCATCTAAGCAGAATTATGTAGTATTTGTACTTCTGTGTCTGGCCTATTTCACTTAGCATAATGTCCTCCAGGCTTACCCATATTGTCATAAATAGTAGATTTCCATCTTTTATTTTATTTTATTTTACTTTTTATTATACTTTAAGTTCTAGGGTACATGTGCACAATGTGCAGGTTTATTACATAGGTTTACATGTGTCATGTTGGTTTACTGCATCCATCAATTCGACATTTACATTAGGTATTTCTTCTAATGCTATCCCTCCCCCATTCCTCCACCCCGACAGGCCCCGGTGTGTGATGTTCCCCACCCTGTGTCCAAGTGTTCTCATTGTTCAATTCCCACCTATGAGTGAGAACATGCAGTGTTTGGTTTTCTGTCCTTGTGACAGTTTGCTGAGAATGTTGGTTTCCAGCTTCGTCCATGTCCCTGCAAAGGACATGAACTCATCCTTTTTTATGGCTGCGTAGTGTTCCATGGTGTATATGTGCCACATTTTCTTAATCTAGTCTATCATTGATGGACATTTGGGATGGTTCCAAGTCTTTGCTATTGTGAATAGTGCCACAATAAACATACGTGTGCATGGGTCTTTATAGTAGAATAATTTATACTCCTTTGGGTATATACCCAGTAATGATATTGCTGGGTCAAGTGGTATTTCTAGTTCTAGATCCACACTGTCTTCCACAATTGTTGAACTAATTTACACTCCCACTAACAGTGTAAAAGCATTCCTATTTCTCCACATTCTCTCCAGCATCTGTTATCTCCTGACTTTTTAATGATCGCCATTCTGACTGGCGTGAGATGGTATCTTATCGTGGTTTTGATTTGCATTTCTCGGGATGACCAGTGATGGTGAGCATTTTTTCATGTGTATATTGGCTGCATAAATGTCTTCTTTTAAGAAGTGTCTGTTAATATCCGTTGCCCACTTTTTGATGGGGTTGTTTGTTTTTTTCTTGTAAATTTGTTTAAGTTATTTGTAAATTCTGGATGTTAGCCCTTTGTCAGATGGGTAGGTTGCAAAAATTTTCTCCCATTCTGTAGGTTGCCTGTTCACTCTGATGATAGTTTCTTTTGCTGTGCAGAAGCTGTTTAGTTTAATTAGATCCCATTTGTCTGTTTTGGCTTTTGTTGCCATTGCTTTTGGTATTTTAGTCATGAAGTCTTTGCCCATGATTTCCATCTTTTAAATGGCCAAATAAGGCCGAGCAAAGATGCTCATACCTGTAATCCCAGCACTTTGGGAGGCTGAAGTGGGAGGATTGCTTGAGTCCAGGAGTTTGAGACCAACCTGGGCAACATAGCGGGACCCTGACTTAAAAAATAAAATTAAATTAAAAACTAAAAGACTGAATAATATTCCATTGTATGTATATCCACATTTTCTTTATCCATAGACGTTTAGGTTGTTTCTATATCTTGGCTATTGGGAATAATACTGCAGTGAACATGGGAATGCAGATATGTCTTCAGGGTCCCGATTTTAGTTCTTTTGGATACATACTCAGAAGTTGGGGGGTGGGAGGATGTTTGTAAATTGCCATACTAGTGGGCTAGTGAGAGGTGAGGACAGGATTCAAACCCAGGCCTGCCTGAATCCATAGTCAATCCTTTGGCTATAAATTTCCTTAGTGTTGATCATTTCTTCCTTCTACTTATTGGCTCAGCTCTTCACCAGTGTGATGCTCCATCCTTCATGGAACATATACCTTGAAGGAATCATCAGGCACCCTTTAAGATTGATAGTCTACCCTCGTGTTTAGTATCCAATAAGCCATACTTCACCTATGGTTAGACGGGATAAATAAATTTTAATTGGAAATTGTAGCCCAATTTGGGGTGTTAAAAATATTTTAATGATAAATAATTGCCTCGTTAATTTGTATTAAGTGATCAATAATCAGAGATGGGTTAGCTGTGGTTAGGTGGCAGACAGGGATGTGTGAACAGAATGTGTTGAGGCTCTGGAGAAGAATGAAGGAAACATGGAACTGGCTCGTACCGGGGCTCAATAAACAAGTAAATGCATCGAGAAAGAAGCAGGAGAGCTTGGGGTTAGTCGAGGGTAGACATCTGGAAGATGGCAGCTATTTCTGGAGAGATAAAACAATGGGATTTCTGAGCAATATTATACTTGGGCTCTTGAATAGTAGATATGGGGGCCTAGTTCCTGAGGCTGAGGTACCAGGAAGGTATTGGTAACAAGGTAAGTGACACGTAAGTAAAATTGAGATATATAGTCAGAAAGAGACCAGAGACTGAGTTGTTTAGATGCTGAGCATTAAGCATTTCTCTTTAAGACTTCTTGCATTCACGAAGTCTGGGAACAGCACTGGTTTTGGAGCATGGGGTGATGCTGAATCTATAGATGAGTGCTCACTTAAGGCAGCTGGCAGGGTAGGAATGGGAACGAGGCATGTGTAGTTCATGATTTCAGGGTCTCTGGAGAGAGCAGATCTGGTGGACACCCAGAGGTTGTAAGGCAGAATTTGGTTTTTAGACTAAAAATAAACCTTATTTGAAAAACCAGCCCCGTGAATTTTGCTATATGATCTTAGAAATATTGTCTTAAATTTCATTTATAGGGTAACAATCACTAAAATGAAGACAATAATAGCTTTTTTGCAATGATGTTGAAAATATTATCAATAATGAATACAAGGCTCTTGGCACATTACAGGTGCTCATAAATAGTAGCTGTTATGAATAGTCAGGGACTAAGAGAGATTAATTTTCCTGGGAGTAAAATGGGTGAAGTGGAAATTGAAGTTGTACATTTATGTTAAAAGGAACCAAGCTAAGGCAGGTGTCCAGTTTACCTCTAGGGGTGGATTCTGTACTCTGAGGTTCCTCATTTGTGGTAGACTTGTCCTTGTTCTATAGTCAATGGGATCTGAGTAGTACGAGCTGGATGACTTATTTGGGTGAATGCTTCAAAAGAAATATCGGGGGCTAAACTTTGAGGTTAGGATTCTAGAGTTTTAGAACTCCAAGGTATTTAGTACCATCATGGATAGCTGAGCCCTGAGAAGGAAAAATAACTTAACTTAGATTCACTCAGTTTGTCAGTGGGCAAAAAGGAACTGCAACCTGGCCATGAACTCTCACTCTTCTATAGTGGCCTCTCAGTACCATTCATGTTGAAGCTACCTTAAGTTCCAATTATAATAACAATAACGACAACAACAAAAACTACTACAGCAATAACAAGTGCTATTCACAATACTTATTGAATGATTATTGTAAGCCAGACACTGTTTAAAGTGCTTTGTACGTATGTTTCATGAAATCTTCCCAATCCATGAAGTAGGTACTATTATGATCTCCAAAATAGGTGAGGAAGCTGGGGAACCTTGCCTAAGGAACTTGCCCAAGATCATGGAACTAGAAAGTGGTAGCTCCAAGGTATGGCTTCAGATGCCCTGCTCTTGACCCTTATGCCATGCCACCTCCAGTGCATGTCAGTGTCTGAGAAGACAGTGACCATGTAAGATGGCAGATGACTAGTGGGTGGCCATTTCTGGTGTGTGTGGTCTTCTCATTCTCCTTTGCCCATTGTTTCTGAGTCTTATCTGACTTTCCATCAAGTTTTTAAAAAATGTTAACAGTCTTTTGTTGCTACTTACCTGAGGATCCATTCAAGTTACAGTTTAGATACTCCAAACTATATTACCACTGTGTATTGCAAACTGTATATTGCTAATATTTTATACACTAACATAGATATCCTTTTATTTTACATGGGGTTATTATAGTTAAAGCTTTTGCTGTCATTCAGAGCATACTAATAACTCCCAATAAAGAGAAAGTTGAGTGACAACTAAAGGAAGCCCTCTAGGTCCCATGTTCAGGAAAAATGTAAACTATCGCTTTAGTGAGCTGAACAGGCACAAAGAGATTATTCTAGGTGAAAAAGGAGAAAAGAAGAGAAACTCTATAATAGCAGGAAAAGAGAGCAACCAAACACAAAAGTGAAAGCCAGATATTCAATTTCTCAGCATTCCTTGCAGTTGGAGGTGATCACATGAACTCTTTCTGTCCTTCTAGCCAATAAGATATAAGAGTAAGTCTACTTGCAGTATCTGAAACATCTTTGCTCTCCTGAGAAAAGGTATGAGCAGGAGAGAACTTACCTAACTCCTCCTTCTTTCCTTGAACTTGCCCATGATGCTTGGAGTGTGGCTGTCATCTTGTGACCACAAGGTAGCAAGCACAAAGACAAAAAGCTAAAGCACTGAAGTTAGTGAGGCAGAAATTTAGAAGGAAACTGGGTCTTGATAACACTTATGAGCAGCTAAAACAACACCAGCAATAACCTATCTCTAACCTTGTCACATAAGAAAAATAAATCTCTCCTTGTGTAAAAAAAAAAAAGTATTGTAATATTTCTTTAGTCAAAAAAGTTAAGAAATTACTAAGAAATGAGCAAACAGGGATAGAATGAATAGAGCTAAAACTCTAATGAAAAAGGCTGTGGTGAGCTAGTGGGAGAATCTAAAGAATGTAGTTAGTTGAATAGCTAGATTTCACGTTGAACTTGCTTTTGTTTCTGCAACTCCAAATTGGAAGTATCAAGCCATTCCTTGCTCTTCTAGGGACCAGTAAAAAACTAAGCAAGATGAGCTCTGTGGGCATTATCTCCGAATTTTCTGCAGTGCACACAGGGAGCTCTCCACTGCTTTGCTGAGAGGCAGATTCTAACCTAATTTTCAGAAACTGACTTTCAATAGCACTAGCCTGTGCATAGCTCCCTCACTGCACACACCAGCCTGCATAAGAATTTGCTGTTATGCACCTGTCACCTACTACAATGTAACCTCCTAGAGGAGCTGTGTCTAATCTGTATTTGGAGCCCCAGAGATTAGTGTAGTGTCTGGCGCATGAGTGGCACTTGCATCAACAGGGTCCTGGCAGAAAGCAAATGGTGTACTCAAATAGAGGTAATTCAAAGTTTTCCATAATGATTATGTACCAAGGTGTGGGCAGGATGTATCAAACCAGAAGGTACGCTGTAGCACCCAAGTTAGTATCAGTGGAGAGTCATTATCACCCCAAGTCTAAAGGTTGAATGGGGGAGGAGTTTCTGTAACCCAGAGACAGAGAGCTGTGTGAACAGGGCCACTTTACAGAGAGGCTGCAGCCTGCCCATGGCAACCCCTTAGAGAGTGAGCTCGAGGTGGGGGGGTACATTCTTCAGTGTAACTCTCCTTCCTCCTTTTGTCTCCTGCTGGTGCTCCCCAGTGACTGTACCTGACTGGATGCCAGGGGGCAAGGGTACCCTGTTCATGCAGTCTCTATACTTGGGTATCTGAGGCACGAGTAGGGTGGTTGAGGGTGGAAAGTGGATATGCAGAGGTGAAGGAAGGTCTCAAGCCAACACTCAATGACTAACTGCTGAGTGAGTGACTGGTCATTCTAATTACAGTAAAAACTGCTTTTACCCTAATTCTCTCTACTCTGGTATTCAGCATGTTTCCTGCTTAGAGATTTTTCTTTCCGTTTCTCTGAGGAATTTTAGTGCTACTTCTAAGCCATCTTGTTTCTTCCCATACCAAGACCATCTGCAGGAAGAATAGATTGTTTGTATTTACAGTGTGATTTTAGAAGGGATGGCAAGACTTTCCGATCCTAGCTATTAAAACGTCCCTCACCTCTGGCAATGCCAGCCAGGAGAAGAGAAGGAGGTATTGAGGACTAAAAAGGTAAGGCTAAGAGTAGAAAGGAGTGCCTTATGTCAAGACAATTTTGCCTAGAGTTGACCCTCCTGATTCAGCTGAAATTCTGATCAGTGACCTTTCTAATTCAAGAGTTCAATTCTCTCTCTCTCCTCCTTTTTTTCTTTTCTACTTGTTCTATGACTTTAAATACAGGAATAGATTTGTGTAACCACCACTACAATCAGGATATCCAGTACTACCACCCCCCAAAACTCCTTTCCACTGCCCTTTTACAGTCACACTCTCCCCCTACCCCTGCCCTGGGGAGCTGCTGATCTCTTCTCTATCACTATAATTTTGTCTTTTCAAGAATGACATAGAAATGGAATCATACAGTGTGTAACTTTCTGAGACTGGCTCCTTTCACTCAGCTTAATGCCTTTAAGATTCATCCAAGTTGATGTGTGTTATAACATCTGTTTTGATCTCTCATGTATTCAATCTGTCCTCATTTGACAACACAAATGCCTGCAGTCTAGGGACTAGAACACTGTACTGTCTGTTGCTCAACTCTTATTGATAGCCCGTGTTTTAGTAAGGATCACTTGGTTACACGGAATGCTCACTCAACTTCACCCAAGAAAATGGGAGTTTATTTTAAGGATCCAGGGTTCTCCTGGGAATCCAAAAAGAAGTCTCTCATCACAACCAGTTCTGGTAATGGGAGGTATTTTGGGTCTGAGGCAGCTCCTGAGGAGACAGCATGATCACCATCTCTCTTTCAGGAACTGCATGGTCTGTCCCTCACCCGGTGTCTCTCTGTGTGTGCTCTAGGCTCCCACTTTACCAGCAGGCTTTTTCGGAAGTGGTATCTTCTGTTTCCCTCTCCCTTAAATTCAGCACATGGCCATCACAGCCTCTCCCACCCTTGCCCTTCAGACCATTCAGCTGTGGCCCCTGTTTCCAACTAGTGCTGTAATACTATGATCAGCTCTGCTCATCTTTGAAGCCAGGCAGCACAGGTCTCTGGCCATCTGATGAAATGCCTGCCCTGTTCTAGCCACCTGTGTCTTGTGCAAGTGGGGTCATGGTGGCTTGGTAGAGTAGATTCCTTAGAAGGGGGTGAGTTGGAAAGTGGGACAGGCAATAACTGACAGTTCTGGCATTTTCTGTTAAGAAAGTACTCTCTATGGAGGATTGTTGAAAACTCTATTCATTTCTTCAGACATTCTGTTCTTTACTCTTTGACCAAACCAGATTATAGGAAAAATGCATTTGGACCATCTTACTTGGCCTCCAGCAGGCTGTGTTCACTGAACTGTGTTTTGTTATCCTGCTGGCTTTCACTGAGAGATATTACAAGAAGGAGCCCTATTGAAACTATGACTGCATTTTCTGTTATTGAAGACGTTATCTATGTAGTGCCTCTAACACGAAGTTTCATGTGAAAAATTTATTTGATGCATAAATTTAAGGACATACTTTACTTCCCTCAAGTAACTGGCACATTTTCTTCCTTTTGAGCAAGGAAAACTGGGTAACTTATTCAGCCTCCCTTTGTGTTGATGCTCAGAAAACTCTGTTCCCAGTACATCAAGATTCAGTTAGAGCAGCTTCCAGACTCTTATGGTCTCCATATCTTTGTTTTTGGCCTTTTCTTGATATATTTTTATTTTTATTGATCTTGAGTTTTAAATGTACATTTGTTCCCTGTGACCCATCACATAATAGTGCAAAGAATGAGGACAGATATAAAGAAATAAAACCATGCTTGAGGGAGTAATGGGCTATGGAGTCTAGCTCCTGGCCCTAGGCTGCCATCTTGACTGTCCCATGAGATCTCTTTCAATGACAAATATCCACTGAGCTAACAGTAACAGTTGCAGACTCTTCAAGGTGGAGAAAACCTAAGCAATGATGAAATATACATTGGGAATTATAACAAGAGTTCCAAGGACTTATTTGCATCATCTCATTTAATCTTTACAGCATCCATAGGAGATAGATATTAGGACAAATTATTTAATCACTAAACATCAGCTTCCTCATTTGTTAAAAGGAGAAAATAATGCCTTCCCCCCAAAGCTGCTGTAAAAGTTAAATGAAATAAAAGCTGTATCATAGCTAACACAGTGTGTGACGCATAGTAGGTAATTAAAACTATTAGCACCTTTTCTACCCTTTCCCAATGTGTCCCACCAGTGTCCTCTCCTGTCATCTTTGGTAAATTTCTCATGTCTTACACATGATTTTAATGGTGATTTTATCTAATCTAAATATCTCTCTAGTGCTTTGTTCTCCCATCTGCAAGTGTTTAACTTATTTGACTATGATTGGGAGAGGAATGATGTCTAATGTCTCTTGTCCAGTCAAAAGCACAGAAAGGTAATTTCTGGCAAGTCATTTTTTTAATCATGAAGAGTATACAAAATTTTCACCTGTGGAAATTTTTGGTAGTCACGTTTGGATCAGATAATTAATTAAGAAAAGGTCTGTTTTTGCAAAAGTATAGGACTGACCTTGGTGGACCATTTGGCCTTCTTTTTAGGGTATGGGACTTGGGGAGGGGTTGTGCCTGGTAGAAGAGTCATGAAGTCATTGCTGACTTAACCTGCCTGCATCCCTGAAGGGGCTCACTGATGTTCCTTGTACTGTGGGACAGTTGGGAGACATTAGGCCTTGGATATGCCTTTATGATCTTTATTATAATTTATCATGGGGCCCATGAGCATTTAGCCAGAGAGACTCCTCTTGAGCACCAGTGACACAGAGCAGGTCAATAGCAGGTCAACCGTTTTATAGGGCCACCAGGGGCTGCCTAACACAGTAGTCCTTGGCAAAACATCATTGCCAGGCAGATCTGAAATGGACACTGTGATTCTCTGTGCACAGAGCTCAGTGCAGGGAGCCAATTAGAACCTGGGGGACTGCCCTCATCTCATCTTTACCTGCAACGCCTTGAAGGAGATACCAGTTTTGTCATTGAGGGAACAAAAGAGATTATTTATGCAGAGCCCATGAGATTCCACTTACATTTCACATCTCTTT
This sequence comes from Mandrillus leucophaeus, assembly GCF_000951045.1. Lineage (NCBI taxonomy): Eukaryota > Metazoa > Chordata > Mammalia > Primates > Cercopithecidae > Mandrillus > Mandrillus leucophaeus. Next base: position 1,001,528 of record NW_012104787.1, on the reverse strand, counting down.
AATAGACTGTGGCTGCTAGGAACAATGTTTTCTCGTTATTAATAATTTCCTGAACATGATTCCAAACCAAGCTGTCCTGAGAGCAGGCTCATAGGAAGAATTAGGATGCTACATCTCCAGTTTCCACCCCAATGATTTACAATTAAAGGTCTCAGTCTAATGTTTTGAACCGACCTTCATCCCAGACATTGAAAGACCGAGAATCTGATAGCACAGGAAGCTTCATTTTCTAGTCACCGACCTTGACTTCAAACTTTGAATGACATAGAAAATAAGAGCTATTGTACCTGAGAGGATCAAGGAAAGAGAAACAATTGGAAATCTGCCATGGGGGCTCCAGGGTCATGGAACTCTATTCAACTCCATAGAGATCCTGTCTCATCTGCTTAAACTTGAACTAGAGGGGGGCAGTCCCTCTTTGGAGATAGTGGTTTTGAGCAACAGACTAGCAGTCCTAGTCCTCAATTCCCTCCCCAAACTTTAATTTCTTGTATGATTTTTAGATCATTTCATTTGGGCATTCAGCCTTAGGAAAGCAGAAACAACCCCCAGTTATACATACATGTCCCCACTTATACAAATGTGTAAAATACAAACCCCCTTTCAACATAGGCTCCATCTGAGAGATCCTTATTTGAAGACTTGGGACACTCTTACATTAGTCATCCCTCTGTGGGGAGTAAGTGGATGAGCCAAAAATGTAGATAATTGTAGCCCTGTCCCTCTCAGACAATGACACTATTGTCCAGAATCTCCCGGGCCTTCAGTATTGTCAACTAGACTTTCTTCATCCTTTGTGTTTCTCCTTTCAAGAAACCAGATGTGATAAGCTTGACAGAACCTGCAATTCCATCTAACATCTTGACACCTTCTCCTCCTTCAGAATTCCCCTCCCTGGCTGCAGCCAGAAACCTCCCCAAAGAGGGTGGATGCTGAGCAAGTGAGAAAGGGAAGGAGGGCACAAGAACTCCTGGTCTTAGGAGAAAGATACGAAGGAGGAAAGAGAAAGTCAAACCACAGACAAAAATAATCCACAAAAAGCAGTAAATATGCATGTATTTGGGGACTACAGCAAAACTCCATGATATTAAGTCATGTGAGTCTATAATTTAAATTTAGGTTTCAATCATTTTTTACTGTGTGCCATAGTAAAAAAAATAAGTTTTGTATTGTGACTCAGTACATATACACGGTTTTACAAAACAACCTTCACCCTTACTACATGGGATGCATTCTGACGTTTTCTTCCATCCTATCCAGCCCTACTCCATTTTATCCTACCTTACATTACCTTAATCTATTCAAACCTTTTCTGTTCTGTTTCATTTTTTAAAAAAGGAAATGGTGGCTACTCACTAAATTAATTTCATGACCCACTAATAAAGCATAACCAGCAACTTAAAAAATAGTAGTTTGTTAAAATTCATGGATGTGCAGACTTCTGATTCATAGACTTTTGGGACTGTAGATCATCTGTTTCTAGTGTAACCTCATTTTCCAGGTGAAGATACTGAGCCCTAAAGAGGTTCTAATTCATCCTCGATTGTGTGCCTGATTGATGGCATGACCAATGTTCTTTCTTGGATTTACATGGTGATGCAAGAGGGAATGTGGTGTAGGGCAGAGCCTGGATTGCAGTTGGTAGACACATTCTGTTAAGAGCTTTGTGACCTTGAGCAAATCACTTAACCTATTTGGCCTCAGTTTCCTGGAAAATGAGGTGTGGTGAGGACCAATTAGGTAAAAGATAGGAGAGGCTTTGCAAGCAGTGGAATCCAAAGGTGAAAAATTATTACTTTTTTTGTCTCCCTGTGATAGTCTATGATGCAGGTATTATTTGTATTTTTTGTCAGCAGTTCTACAACAGAGACCCTGGCTTTCGAACAGAAAAGGAAAAAAATCTATACGGTAATCAGCCACTTTCTCATCTTTCAGAGATCCCCAAACCCTCTACTTTATTCTCTCCTCTTTGTTTTTCTAATTTGTTTTTTGCTTCTTGATTTATTTTATCATTTCATGCCTCTTCTTAAAGTAGTTAAGGTCAATGCATGGTCAGAAATAAAGAGTCCATATAGAGACAATAAACATATTCAGAAATGTCTGCATAGGTCTGCAGCAACATATAGACCCATATTGCCCTGCCCCCACCATTTGAGTTGTTCTACCTTTATGGACTGAACCAATGTATACCTTATATGTATTAATTGTATACCTTATATGTCTCCGTGTGGGAGTGGTAAGGGATAGATTAGCCATCTGGAAATTTTTCTAAGATGTTCATCTGTGTCTTAAGAGGATGATGATGTTCCACAAACAGAATCAGTAGGTGTGAGTAAGACACGTGGATCCTGTCCTCAGTTGGTTCTAGGGAAGAACCATGTTGCCTCTGGGGCTTCCAGATGCATGAGATTTTCTCTGATATGTAAACATGTCTGAATGATCTCATGCCAGGAGAACCCATTAGTTCATGTGATAACTTCAGATGGCATCTGAAGAACAGTCTTGCTCACAGGTGGCTTTGTCCAGAAGAAGATTCAGTTGGTATCAATGGCATGGGAGGGGCTCTGCTTGAGCCCCTCGGGGGCAGGTGCCTCAGGAGGCTCAAGGAGCAGGGGCATGTTGTGGCTCTCTTAACAGTTCTTCAGACTTGGTTTACCCTGACCAAGGGCTTTCAAAAGGAAAGTTAAGCTTGATGTGGCCTCTTGGTCACTCTGGAGCCATTTCTCTGCTCTGCATCAGAAGAGGTCCAAGGAACTGGAGTCTACTTCTCTAAGGATCTTGATATACCTTAGAACCACAGGAAAAATTTAGCTGGAAAACATTTAAATAAATCCATCTGCACATCCCTCCTCTCTCATATTTGAAAGACATAGCAAGGGTAAGGCTCATTTTGTTTTTTCTCCTATCAACATAAATTCTGCTCAAATATCTGGTTCAGTTTTCTTAGTAATTTATGCATTTTCAGCTCAGTGATTTTCTGCAGAACCAGCCCTTTATGAGAAACTAAAATTTTCCCAGGGAGAAAATTGCCTTCTCTGTCACAGTAGTCTATATTTACTGCATAATCACCTGTGTGACATGACCTGAGTTCCCCCATCTAAAGTGAAGCTGTACCTAGAGAGGACATCACTTTATGGTGGTGAAGAGCACAGATTTGGGAGCCAGACTGTCTGGGTTTGATCCCTACTTTTCTGCTTATTAGTGATGTGACCTTGAGAAAATTACCAAACCCATTTTTGTTTCAAATTTTTTCATCTACAAATCAATGATGATAATAATAGTATCTATGTCATGAAAATTATGAGTTAATGCAGTGCCCAGTTACAGTAACTGCTAAGGAAGATTTAGTATTTTTCTTACTGAAATGATCTGTGAGTTCCCCTATGGTTTTAAAAGTAAATAAGATTATAATAATGATATTTTACATTGGCATAGCTTTGTATTGTTTATAATACTTGTCTTCATATATTATCCCTCAGATGAGGAAATTGAGGCTGAAAAGTTAAGTGACTTTTTGGAGGATATATTTTTTAAGGGGAGTAGCTGAGTCTAGCAGTAAGCCTTCTGATTCCCCGTTTGCAGCACTCCCCTCACAGGATGATGCGTTCAGCTGGGAATAGGTACCTCCCTCCTAGATGGTCCTCCTCTTGATACTTTTCATTATTTGAACATAGTGCCACCATTCTCCAAATTGCTGGATGCCTCCATAGACTAAAAAGTGTTTATAACTTTTCACGTCCATGTCTGTGTTAATAGGGATAACAATAGCTGCTATAACGAATAAACCCAGAATCTTAGTGGCTTCCCAAAATAGTGATTTATGTCTTGTAAACCAAAATAAAATTCTAAACCTCCCAACCAATTGAGTGTACCCTGTCTTGCCAAGGGCACTCCAGAGTAAATCTGTAAAGCTAGTTTAGGCCATGATGGGAAATGGGGTTTGGACATGCCTCATTACACCCTCCGCCCTTTGGAATTCAGGGACAACTGACCAACATTAACATCAAAACAGAGATCTTAAGACTGACCAAACAGACTCTGTAGTAATAAAATACATCACAAAATGACAGACAGCAGGCCCTAACAGAAATGAAAATATTTTACCCTGAAATATATTTCTTTGATGTATTTTAAAATGGCCCTGCAGAGATGTCTCTTGTGGGAGAAATCTACATTCAGTAGAGAATCTCCTCCCCTTTCTAGGTCTTTTCCTGATCTTAGAGAGATAAAGAGTCTGGCACCGTTTTAAGTCTGATAAGAAACATTTACAATCTGTTCTCTCTGAAGCCTGCTACCTGGAGCTTCGCCTGCATAATAAGAACCTTGGTCTCCACAACCCCTTATCTTAACCCAGACATTCCTTTTCATTGACTCCTGGTCTTTAGATAATAGCTTAACTCTTTCAACCAATTACCAATACAAAAATCTTTGAATCCACCTATGACCTGGAGGTCGCCCTGCCCCCACCATTTGAGTTGTTCTACCTTTATGGACCGAACCAATGTATACCTTATATGTATTAATTGATGTGTGCTTATGACTCCTGTCCCCCCTAAAATGTATAAAATCAAGCTGTAACCCAACAACCTTTGATACATGTTCTCAGGACCTCCTAAAGCTGTGTACAGGTTTGTCCTTAACCTTGGCAAAATAAACTTTGGAATTGATTGAGACTTGTCTCAGATACTTTTTGGTTTACAGTCTCACTCATGTAAAGTACAACATCAGTGTTCTGGGTTGGGAGGAATGTCCACATAGCCATTCAAGGACATAGGCTTGAAAGTGTCCTCAAAAGTATCCTCTCTAAGACCCTATAATTCTTTTCTATTGGATAGCAGATAGGGCAATTTTCATCATGGGGAGATTTTTTCATCCACTTTTTAACCATTTTGATCCACAAGCAACACACATCACTTTGTTTCACATTTTAATAGCAAAAGCTCATGATATAGCCCCACTGAGGGGCAAGGAAGGCTGAGAAATGTTACCTCTTGACAATACTGTCTGTACAGTCACTTCTTGACAATGCTCTTAGGAGAGCATGAATTTTGGCCATCAGCTGGTCATTTTTGTCACACTTACATTCCCACATTTAATCACTTGCCATGCTGTGCCTATTCTCTCTCCAATTTTTCTATCATATTGACACTGTATTCCTGTTCCCATCACCACCACCCTAGTTCAAACTCAGAAAAGAACAATACTGGTTAAAGAACAAAGTGAAGCACTAGACTTCGGAGGAGGCAATGAGAACATACTTAGTTTCTGAAACTGAGTTCAAATTTCTGGACCTGGATATATTTTATTTCAGAGAGCTGAGCAAGTTCTATGTATGGAAAAATTATAGGAATTATTTATAAGTAGGTGAGGTAGACCTGGGCTTCTATGAACAAATCATTTCAGATAGATATTGTGTTCTGTCTTCTAAGAGGATCATTAGCGTTAAAGACCAGTGAAAAACAGATATCGAGTTTATTTGAATTTTGACTAGAACTGTGATCAGTTTGAATGAAATTCTTATAGAGGAGATTAAACAATGGAGCCTGGATTGATTTATAGTTTGATGGATTTAATTTGTTAAATGAATGAATATAAACTTGGAGAGAGGTATGTAGAGGTATGTTCCAGGAACTTGTTGTTGTCCCCAACCTCTACCTTTATTAAAAAGTTAATAGTTTTGGTGGAAGACTTCATCCTCAAATTTATGGTTTATGTGAATTTGGGAGGTAAGCTAGTATCTTTTAGGTAGCGAATTCTTCTTAAAATCCTCTAGGTGAATTTCTAATTTTGAGGTTAGAGTGAAAAAAGACAAATCAAATATTGTTCCATGTATGATCGTATTCTTCTGTATATGTTTATCCCCTTTGGAGAAGATAGAAACCAAAGAATTTTAAATTATATTTTGGCCTCAAAGTGATCATGTATTAAAAGTTGACTCCGTACCCGTCAGCATGACTTAGCCAGAAGGGTGTTCTTACTTATTAAATTTTAAAAAGAAATGGTCAAGTAGATGTTATTCCCTAAATTCTTTGCCTGGGTTCCAGAGGAAATAAGTCAATGAGTTGTGCCTCCCTCCATGCCTCACCACCACCTTCCCTGCTCCCTGCTTCTAAGGTGATAGCCTTGGGGAAAGGATCAGTGGGAGGCTGACTGTGCTCTGATGAGCAGAAGTCTGGAGACTCAATGTGTTTGTCCATTTTGCATTGCTATAAAGGCATACCTGAGAATGGGTAATTTATAAAGAAAAAAAAAGGTTATTTGGCTCACAGTTCTGCAGACTGTGCAAGAAACAAGGTGCTGGCATTGGCTTCTGGTGAGATCTCAGGAAGCTTGTAATTATGGCAGAAGGTGAAGGGGAACCGGCATATTAAATGGTGAGAGAGGGAGTGTAGGAGAATGGGGAGGTCCTAGAGTCTTTTTAACAATCATATCTAGTGGCAACTCGTTACCAAGCCATTCATGAGGGATCCATCCCCATGACCCAAACACCTCCCACAAGAGCCCACCTCCAACATTGGGGATCACATTTCAACATGATATATGAATGGGACAAACATCCAAACTCTATCCCTCAGCATAAAAACTGAGGCCTGGGCACTAACAGGGAGTGCTATGGTTGGTGCTATCAGGAGATTCCCAAAGGTTCATCTCTACTCTCCTGCATACCACAGAATGAAAAACAAGGGGGACCTGCCAGGTTGAACCATGGTTTAGACAGAGTAATTAAAGTCATGCCACCACAAGCCAATGCCATTACAAGCAGAAGGATCCTGGATTGTGAGCATCTTCTATTCTTGTGCCAGGGCTGGGGGGATACGGGATAGGTCCATGCTTCTAAAGTGGGCTTCTTTTCCTTTATAAATGCCCAGTGCTAAAGAGTGTCTCATTCAATTGAGTCAGGCAATGGGCTGCCCTCTGAGCCAGAAGAGACCTATAGCTGGAAACATTAAAACAGAATGTACATGGTCACATGCCAGTGATATTGTAGACAGAGGTCCTAAGCAGGGCAGAGGACTGGAAAGCTTTGGGGGAGGGGAGCTTTGAATATCCCTTTGGGTACCAAAAATGTCAAAACTTCTGACTTTCCATTTATAGCCTCCACTGACTGCCTAGGAGATTGGATTTCAGTGTCTGAAATATGGGAGTTTTAGTCACAGCTCTGCCATGTGATTTTGAAACATTTTGAAGGTTAGTTCACCTTTCTGTGCTTCAGTTTCTTCATTGGTAAAATGTGGATCAGCCTCCCACTGATCCTTTCCCCAAGGCTATCACCTTAGAAGCAGGGAGCAGGGGAGGTGGTGGTGAGGCATGGAGGGAGGCACAACTCGTTGACTTATTTCCTCTGAAACCCAGGCAAAGAATTTAGGGAATAACGTCTACTTGACCATTTCTTTTTAAAATTTAATAAGTAAGATATAATAAGTGGAAATAATAGCGGCATGTCAACTGTTGACTCCACAAAACACAACTAAAAATCCTGTTGATCAAGCACAGTTAAGTTTATTAGACTTACTTCAATAAAAGAGAGATCACGGCCAGGCACGGTGGCTCAAGCCTGTAATCCCAGCACTTTGGGAGGCCGAGATGGGTGGATCATGAGGTCAGGAGATCGAGACCATCCTGGTGAACACGGTGAAACCCCATCTCTACTTAAAAAAAATACAAAAAACTAGCCAGGCGAGGTACAGGCGCCTGTAGTCCCAGCTACTCGGGAGGCTGAGGCAGGAGAATGGTGTAAACCCGGGAGGCGGAGCTTGCAGTGAGCTGAGATCCGGCCACTGCACTCCAGCCTGGGCGACAGAGCACCAGACTCCGTCTCAAAAACAAAAAGAGAGAGATCACCACTTGCCAAAGTCTTTATAGTATCTCAGAAGAGGGGAGTTGAGGGTATTTACATAATCCTTCTTAATTTCTTCCAAAAAAGAACAGGATCTTCTTTCAAACTCTTTTTATGAGGGAAGCATCACCCTGATACCTAAGCCAAAAGGACCACAAGAAAAGAAAACTGCAGACCAATATACCTGAAGAGCATGGATGCAAAAATCCTCAACAAAATATTAGCAAACCAGATTGAATAGCACATTAAAGGGATCATATACAATGATACAGTAAAACATATCCCTGGGATGTAAAGATTATTCAACATATGCAAATAAATCAATTTGATACACCATATTAACAAAATGTAGGATAAAAATCACATGATCATCTCAATAGATGCGGAAAAGGCATTTGACAAAATTCAACACCTTTATTCATAAGAACTCTCAACAAATTAGGATAAAAGGAACTTAACACAATAAAGGCCATATATGTAAAGTCCACAGCTAACATCATATAAAATTCTGAAAGGGTGAAAGTGGTTCCTCTAAGATCTAAAATAAGGCAAAGATGCACACTCTCACCACTTCTCTTCAACATAGTACTTGAAGTTCTTGCCAGGACAATTAGACAAGAATTTTCACAAGACAAGAAAATAAATAAAAGGCATTCAAGTTAGAAAGAAGGAAGTGAAATTATCTCTGTTTGCAGATGACATAATCTTACATGTAGAAAACACTAAAGGGACCACCAAAAAATTGTTAAAACTAACACACAAATTCAACAAAGTTGCAGGATACAAAATTGACATACAAAAATCTATTGCATTTCTATATACTAACAACAAATTATCCAAAAATGAAATTAGGCAAACAATCCCATTTATGATAGCATCAAAAAGAATAAAATATTTAGGAAGGTATAATAACCAAGGAGGTGAGTGAAAGACTAGTACATTGGAAACTATAAAACACTAATGAAAAAAATTAAAGTAGATGCAAATAAATGGAAGGATATCCTGTGTTCATAGACCGAAAGAACTAATATTGTTAAAATGTCATACTATCAAAAGTGATCTACAAATTCAATGTAAGCCCTATCAAAATTCTAATGTCAGGCTTTACAAAAGTAGAAAAACATCCTAAAATTTATATGTATCCACAGAAGACCCAAATAGACAATGCAGTTTTGAGAAAGAAGAATAAAGGTGGAAGCATCATGCTTCCTGATTTCATAATATATTACAAACCTACAATGATCAAAACAGTGTGGTACTGGCATAAAATCAGATGTATAGAGGGTTGGAACAGAAAAGAAAGGCCATAAATAAACTCACACATATATTATGATAAAATGATATTTAATGAACACCAAGAATATACAGTAAGGAAAAGATAGCCTCACCAATAAATGTTGTTGGGAAAACTGGATGTCTACATGCAAAAGAATAAAATGAGATCCCCACCTTACACCATACACAAAAATCAACTCAAAATGGATTAAAGACTTGATACAAAAACCTAAAACTATAAAACTAATAGAAGAAAACAGCGAAAAGTTTCTTGCTATTGGACTCAGCAATGATTTCTTGGATACAATACCAACAGCATGGGCAACAAAAGCAAAAATAGGCAAGTGGGACTACATCAAACTAAAAGCCCTCTGCACAACAAAGGAACAATCGGCAGAGTGAAAAGCAGCCTACAGAATGGGAGAGGATATTTGTAACTCATATATCTGATAGTTAATATCTAAAATATATAAAGAACTTCTATAACCAATAGTAAAAAAACAAACAAAAAAAACTCAATTAAAAAGTGGGCTTTCCAGATCTAAGAAAAAAAAAGTTGTGTTTAAATGGGCAAAGGAACTGAATAGATATTTCTCAAAAAAGATGTACAAATGACCATCAGGTATATGGAATGGCTTTCAACATCACTAATCATCAGGAAAACACAAATAAAAACGACAATGAGATATCATCTCGTACCTGTTAAGATGGTTATTATCAAGAAGACAACAGACAAATGTGGGAGAAGGTGTGAAGAAAAGGAAATACTTGTATGGATGGTGTTGGTAGGAATGTAATTGGCACAGCCATTATGGAAAACAGTGTAGAGGTTCCTCAAAAAACTAAAAATAGAATTCCCATAAGATCCAGCAATCTCACTTCTGGGTAGATAGCCAAAATAAACAAAATCAGCATATCAAACAGATATCTGCATCCCAATATTCATTGCAGCATTATTTACAATAGTCAAGATATGGAAACAACCTTGGTGTCCATCAACCAATGGATGGACATTAAAAATGTGGTGTGTCAAGCATTCTTATACACCAGTAACAGACAAACAGAGAGCCAAATCATGAATGAACTTCCATTCACAATTGCTTCAAAGAGAATAAAATACCTAGG
>NW_012104787.1:920735-986791 GCF_000951045.1 Mandrillus leucophaeus | reverse complement strand
AGGGGAACATCACACACCAGGGCCTATTATGGGGAGGGGGGAGGGGGAGGGATGGCATTGGGAGTTATACCTGATGTAAATGACGAGTTGATGGGTGCTGACGAGTTGATGGATGCAACACACCAACATGGCACAAGTATATATATGTAACAAACCTGCACGTTGTGCACATGTACCCTAGAACTTAAAGTATAAAAAAAAAAAAATTCACTTGTACCCAAGATGCAAAGAATATCCAAAAAATGAAATGTATCTTTGGCAATATATAATACAACTCACTTTAGGAAAATCTGTTTGAGCTACAAATGACATTGTCATGTCAGAATCACAAAAACTTTCTCATATCTTCAGAGTGTTCTACTAATCAAATTTATGAAATCAACTTTTCATTTTAGAGGACACATTTTATGCTACATATACAATATAGCCTTCTTCTGAGTAAACTCTGAGATGTATGTAATAACTTCTTTTAGAAAAATAAGAAAGCAAAAGCTTATCTTAAACGGAAATACTTCAGAATTTGAAGAATTGCTGAGTATACATCCTTCAGACTTTTAAAAGTAGGAATTGTTACTGTTGCTCCACACCCAACCTCCCTTTTCTAAATTTGATGTCATATGGAAGAGAGATAATTTTCTTTATGGTTTGAATTAGGCAAACAAATTGTGATGTATTGCATCTGGCCCTCTCAATAAAAAAGGACTTAAAAAAATGTGGTGTGTACATGTGTATATATACATTGAAATATTATTCAGCTATAAAAAGAAGGAAATCCTGCCATTTGTGACAACATGGGTGAACCTGGAGGTCCTTATGCTAAGTGAGCTTATTAGCCAGGCAGAGAAAGAAAAATACCGCATCATCTCACTTAGGTGTGGAATCTAAAAACCCTGGGGATTTTTGCATCCTTTGCATCCAGTAGGTGAATTCAGTGCTTTGAGCTGTCTTTAAATGTGACTGAATGGTGCCAGAACTTATGCCCAGGTGATTTCTGGAAAATTGCATGTGTACAGAAATAGCAAATAGGCGGTAGAACTTCATGCAGTACGTGGTGGTGAGAGAATCTAAAGAGCTAGTAGTTAAGGTAGAGATTCAGAAAAAAAAAGCCATTTTAAACATGAATCATTAGCTATAATTTATGGCTGAAGGTCTAAGAGGAAAGACCAACTAGCAAATATGTAAGATTTTCCTTTTTCTCTTAGGACATGGGCATTGCTTGTTAGATTACCACCGTTAGCAACATTTTCCCTCCTAGAATCTGTTAAGTTCTACATTATTTGTGAGTTTAACCTTGGAAATAGAAACCTAATTTTTTTAAGTTGGAAACTGATTATATTAAATTAATATTTATTAGCGTGTCCATACATAATTTATTAAACATTTTAACAAAAATAGTCACATTGTTTTATAATAATGGCCATCATTTTATAAATGCTGTGCTTTATTATACATTATTAATTCAGGTAATCCTCATAATAACCCTATGAGGTAAGATTTTTTTATCCCCATTTTCCCTGGGAGGAAACTGAGGTTCAAAGGGGTTAAGTAACTTGCCCAACCTCTCTTAGCTACCAAATGGTGGAACCAAACTTTGAACTTAGGTTGGCCTCACTCCAAAGTAATACTTTTAACCATAGAAGTAATTGAATATACATGTATATTAAATAAGATTTTCACCTAAAAGCAAGTTTTTTTTTACTATGAAACTGATTTTGAGGGATCAAGGAGACATTGTAGATGAGGTAGTATATGAATACTGTATAAAAATAAGTTTTTCTTATTATATAGGTTTATTATACATGTATAAACTCAACTAATTAGAAATAAAATACATCTTTAAATTTGCTCAAAGGTACTTAACTATATCACTTGAATACACTCTCTCGCACTCACATTATGGTTACAAGAGATGTATATTTATTAACAAATGCAGGAGTAATGGTCTGGGTAGTCAAGGAATTTAAAAGACTCAAAAATTTTTACTTTCTTTACTTACACAAGCTAACAAGTATAACAGTGAGCACAGGACTCTCAGATCATTCGATGGGCTCTGGAGTTTACATGTACTTTTTTATGGTTGTTTTCAGTTTCATTTTCCTACCAAGCAGACAATCAGAGTCAATATGCTCATTTAATAGCAGATGAAAGTGGCCAAGGGTGACAGAAACTAACAATTGACTTTGCGTTTAAAGTTCAGACAGGATAATGTATATCCTTTCAAGTGGTCCTCCTCTCCCTGGAATCATAAAATAAGAGTATCTTTCCTCAGTCTCCTGTGGCTGCCCTTCCTCACAAATTGACTGGGATTCTTATCAAATTAGCATCATTTTTGACCAATAATATTGTTGATGATTCCTGCAGTTTTCTCTTTTTTCCTTTTTTAATGGGTGGGGAGGAAGCACCCATTGCTGGCTCCCCGGATGCATCACTCACAACCCTGTCCTGCTTTCTGGGCTTCAGTAAATTAGTGGAATCACTGGAGGACAGTCCTCCCTGGCAGCATGTTTGCACAGTCGCCTCCTAAAATTACAGGCAACACACAGCTGTCCATAATGCTGTGGAATACATCATTCTTTGTGATCCAGGCCTTGCTTTCCCCAGGTTGTTTATTTCATAGAGTTTTAGGAGAAGTTAGAGCTTAAAGATTATCTGGTTTCTTTTTTCATTTTATTGATTTGGAAACTGAGGCCCAGAAAGGCCCAGTTGTTCCCAAAGTGGGGTCCTTGAACCAGTACACCAGTTTCCCCTAGGAACTTGTTAGAGATGCACATTTTCAGACCCCACCCTGTGGAATCTGCAACTCTGGGGTGCTGCCCAGAGATCTGTATTTTAACAAGTCATACTGAGACCCTTGGGTCACGCTGTAGTTTGAAAAACATTGGGTTGAGGCATTTGTCCAAGGTTATGTATCAGGCTGGTGCAAAAGTAATTGTGGTTTTTGCATTATTGAAACTTGCCATTTGATATTGGTATACATTCTTAAATAAATGTGGTTATGAATATACACCATGGAATACTATGCAGCCATAAAAAAGAATGAGTTCATGTCCTTTGCAGGACATGGATAAAGCTGGAAACCATCATTCTCAGCAAACTAACACAGGAACAGAAAACCAAACACCACATATTATCACTCATAAGTGGGATTTGAACAATGAGAACACATGGACACAGGGAGGGGAATATCACACACTGGGGCCTGTTGGGGGGTGGGGGGCAAGGGGAGGGAGCGCATTAGGACAAATGCCTAATGCATGTGGGGCTTAAAACCTAGATGATGAGAAACAACTCACAACATCAGTAACGCATTTGGCCCAGAAATTGCTAACAAACATACAGTGCAGTGGTGGTTCAAGAAGTTTTGCAAAGAAAATGAGAGCCTTGAAAATGAGGAGCCTAGTGGCCAGCCATCGGAAGTTGACAAAGACCAGTTGAGAGCAATCATCAAAACTGATCCTCTTACAACCACATGAGAAGTTGCCGAAGAACTCACTGTCAACCATTCTACGGTAATTTGGCATTTGAAGCAAATTGGAGAGGTGAAAAAGAATCCATCTTCTCTTATTCTATGCAACAACAATGAACCATTTCTGTATCGAATCATGATGTGCAATGAAAGGTGGATTTTATATAACAACCGGCAACAACCACCTCAGTGGCTGGACCAAGAAGAAACTCCAAAGGCACTTCCCAAGCCAAACTTGTACCAAAAAACAGTCATGGTCACTGTTTGGTGTTCTGTTGCCGGTCCGATTCACTACAGCTTTCTGAATCCTGGCGAAACCCTTACATCTGAGAAGAATGCTCAGCAAAGCGATGAGATGCACCAAAAACTGCAACACCCACAGCCAGTACTGGTCAACAGAGACAGCCCAATTCTTCACAACACCTGACCGCACATCGCACAACCAACACTTCAAAAGTTGAATGAATTGGGCTACAAAGTTTTGTCTCATCTGCCATATTTACCTGACCTCTCGCCAACTGACTGTCACTTCTTCAAGCATCTCGACAACTTTTTGAAGGGAAACACTTCCACAACCAGCAGGATGCAGAAAATGCTTTCCATCGAATCCCAAAGCACAGATTTTTATGCTATAAGAATAAACAAACTTATTTCTCATTGGTAAAAATGTGTTGATTGTAATGGTTCCTATTTTGATTAATAAAGATATATTTGATCCTAGTTATAATGATTTAAAATTTATGGTCTGAAACCACAATTACCTTTGTCGGCAGGAAATAAACCCAGGCTTCTTGACACCCAATTTAGAGTGCTTTGTGCTCTGTCACTTGACAGAGCACCTCTCACCTTACACATCCTGTTTTCTTTTGTTTTTTCTTGTTGGCATTCTTTCAGAAGCTGGCATTTATTCACTTAGTTTTAATGAGGCCCAGTCTAGCTGCTTTTTCTCTCCTGGTTAGCTTGCTGAGAGATTTAAGTTCAGGGGCTATACCTAATTATATTAATTTCATGTCTGGAGATTTTAACAATAATTTCTTCAAATTGAAGTTTTAATTTGACCACAAATCCTCACCCTGAGCAGAGGTACCGTTAGTTCTCCCGGTTAGTGGATTTTTCTTTGCTTTTCAAGCAAAGTTCAGCAGCTGAGCAGATACATTTCCTTTCACCTTTCTGGGTAGACGAGAAAGGCTGGTGCCCTTTCATAAGCAATCTTCTTTTTTCTAGTGACAGTTTTCATCCTCTTCTGATAAAATTACACATCAAGATTACCCCTTTCAAATTCATTCTCAAAGTTCCAGCTTTGGTGTCCCTTATTGATATACATGTTGAAAGAGTGTGGCCCTTGGAAGCTTCTGAGGCTCCTTCTTTGCCTCCATGGACCCAGGCAAGACAGCCAGCCTTGTCTGACCCTCTTCGATTATTCTCCAGTGATGATTGACTACATGTGGCTGGGCTTCCAAGGGGCGTACACTTTCTTTTAATCTTCCTTCTCTCCACCTGCGTTTCATTTGGGCTTCCATTCTTCGGCTAGAAGCATGTTGTGGTCACAAGGCCCTGGCAGGAAGCTGTGTGATTTATGGCTCTTTCTTCGATAAAAGAAGTTTGAATGGGGGCTGGAAGGCACTTTTGAGCTTGACTACCCCCCTGCTTATAGTAACCTTGGTCAGGGAAATTCTGAGGACCTTGGGAATTTGTTTTTTTTTCTTTCCTTACCCTCTGTTCTTTCTCTTCGTCCCAGGGGAGCTCTTTCAATCTGGTGCTTCTCCAGGAGGTTTGACAAAGGCCACACCCAATTGGGAGAGCTCTTAGGAGGCTGGGGGTTCTAGGCTGAACTCTGCAAATAGGTATACTCTGGGAAGGCGCTGAACCAACACTGAATGAGCCCAAAGGGCCTGGAGTTGACTTGGATACTCAAGGGCCCCTCGGGATGAAA
This sequence comes from Mandrillus leucophaeus, assembly GCF_000951045.1. Classification (NCBI taxonomy): domain Eukaryota; kingdom Metazoa; phylum Chordata; class Mammalia; order Primates; family Cercopithecidae; genus Mandrillus; species Mandrillus leucophaeus. The sequence continues at coordinate 981,392 of NW_012104787.1, read as the reverse complement.
TTTGTTCTGGGAACTAACTAAAATCCAATGACCTGCAGTGAGAGAGAGGTGAAGATTTCAGGAAATTTATCCTAAGTACTTTAATCCATGACGTTTGTCTATTTAGGGTTAGAATTACTGAAAATTGTAAATATTAATATTTATTTGATGTCTCCGGGCTAGGGTTTAAATAAGAAAATTTTTGCATGATGGTTTTGCTTCTATATGAAGTTGTTGTGGAGCCCCTCTTGATATATAAAGAATGACAAAGATAATAATTAGTGTTATGGAGTGCATGCTATATATTCCTTAGTAGGCACATTACAGACATTGCCACTCATCCTTCGGTCTAACCTGCAAGGTAGATACTATTAGCTTCATTGTCTAGGCGAGGAAATGAAGACTGATTGTAAGCACTTTGTTCAAAGTAAAACAGTAAGTAAGAAAATTTAGTGACATTTTCCTTTTTCTGTGGGAGGAGTTGATGTAGTGAGTGAGCACATTGACTCTGAAGTCAAACTGCTGAGTTCAGATCCTAGCTCTGCATTTGGTGTTATAAGATGCAGCTATACTCAATCTCCCTGTATCTCAGTTTCCCTATCTGTAAAGTAGGCATAATAATGGCATCTACTTAATAAGGTTGATATACAAATGTAAAGAATTAATATGCATTAAGTACTTAAAGTAGTACCCGGGATAAAAATAATTCATATGCATTTTGGCCATTAAGAAACTACAAGGCTGAAAAAAAGGCACTGTTTCACATCATTTGCCAAGTAAACTCATTCTTTAGAGGAGCTTTTCTACGTGTCTAATACTCATTTCTGGCTCTTTTCAGGGGTTGGTAATAAAATACTTCACTATCTAGTAAGAAAGTCCAAGAGGGGATATATAATTTTTACTTAGAACAAATAAATCATTTATCATTCCTTTCTCCCCCTCTCCTACCCTCTTACAGTGCTCTCTGGGCACCCTGCACCTTTGTAACTCATGTGGCTGCAAATCACACAGCAGCCAGCACTGAATCCCATTTGCAGTACAGAGACTGCCAGGGAAGAAATAGGCTTAATTAGTAAGAGATGTTCAAGGTTAGCCTTTACAAAAGAGCTAACTGTGCTGTGTTAAAGGGAAGAAATATGATGAAAGCCACTATTACTGAAGCCGGAATGATGCATATATTTCCTTAGCCTTTGCCTGCCATATCACATCCACTTAGATGTCCCAGCTCCAATTTCAGGGGCAGTTCAAAGCTGAGGTTTCTGATAGGAAAGTACAGAATGATGCAAGAGCCTTGGAACTTATCCCATCAGATCTGTAACCACTCTGGAAAAATTAACAAGCCATCTTGGGGAAGATGAAGGTGAAGACAACAGACACCCCTCTCTGAGAGATATATGTGAGAAACAGACATGGAAATGGCCAATCACAAATACAGTAAGAGATTTCTAAGCCTAAGCCTAGGATGTTGACTGAAAGGAGAATTTGCATGGTGAGACAGGATAGCTCAACAGAGGCAAGGACAGCTCAGTAGAGCTGGGACCTGACCAGATTACTAGGGAAGAACAACATGAGTAAATAAATCCAAATTATCAGCTCCAATGTTGGCATTGTCACTTGCCAGTTTTGTGATGTTGGGTGAATCTCTATGGCTGTGAGCTGTAGGTTTTTAAGGTTTTACATATTAGTCTTAATAACCTCCACATATGCAGTAGTCCCATGCAAGGTCTTACAGGAGGGACAGGTAATCTTCTTCAATAAAATGTTAAAGGCTCCAGAGAGACTGCTTGGAGATCAGACCAGTATTTATATGACTTAAATGGAATCTTTCCTTCAACGGAAATTCTCCAGATTCACATATCTTACCCAGTACTGGGTGGGCATCTCAGAATTTCTAGCTATTCCAGAGATAATTTTCAAACCACAACTGGATAGTTATGAACTACTTCTTGGCTTTATTTAAGGCTTGCATCTTGTTTCTAGCATCGATTGGAACCTGGGAGATTAGGGAAAACTCTGACCATACACAATATGTAGACTTCATTCTCAACATTCTAGGATTAGACTAATGTTATTAGGATGCTTGAGGGTGTGTGATATTGACGTGATATGTAAACTGAGCAAACTGTATTCATTCAACAATTGACAGTACAGTTGGATAGCTCTTCTGGATGTTGTGTCCATGCTCTCTGGAATATGTGGTCTCCAAAGTCATCAAGGTGACGTAAGAGTGAGCGTGGAGAAGGTATACCCTGGATGAAAGTGACGCATCACTTCCACTAACATGCCATTGGTGAAAATTAATCACATGACCATATCTAGATTCAAAGGGGCCGAGAAATGAGGGAAAGCAGATAGAACAGTGAGTGGCAACAGTCTCTACCATGCTTCCTACACTTCCTCTATTGTGAAATGTATCACATCCTACTGCAAATGTGTATGTAACTAATTGTCACATTGGTAGATTTTCAGCTCTATTGTGGCACTGCTATCTCCTCAGCACCTAGTATACTGCCTGGAATGTAGGCAGGACACATTAATGACAGCAAAGATATATGATCAAGGAAGGCTGTCCACTCTGCCTCAGACTGTAATAAGAGTGAGGATAAGCTTTAAATGTCAATGTCATAAAAGGTAAAGCAAGATTGTGGCAATGCTCTAGATTAAAGGCAGCTAAAGAGACTTGACAAGTAACTGCAATATCTGTCCCCAGACTGGATCCTGTACTGGAAGGGAGAAAATGTTACAAATGACATAATTAGATCAGATGACGAAATTGGAATATGGATGTTGCGTTAGATTTTTTTAAAGTATTGCATCAAAATTAGCCTGTGAAGATAAAAATTGTACTACTGCTATGTAAAAGACCTCTCTAGTCTTAGGAAACATACACTGAAGCATTTAGGGGCAAATGATCATAATTTATATAGTTTACCTTTAAATACTGTAGGAAAGGGGTAAAATGTTAACAATAGGCAAACCTGGGCAAAGATATATGGGTATTCCCTGTACCATTTTTAGTTTTGCAACTTTCTGTATGTTTGAAATTATTTCCAATTTAATTGCTAATAAATAAAATGTAATCGTGTTAAGTTGCTAATATTTGGGGGTTTATTGTTGCTGGAGCACAGCCCATACTATGCTGACTAATAGAAATAGAATTGGGAACACATTGCAGGGCAAACAAGCTTTATTCAGTGGATCAGAGAAGAGTTTTTAGAAGATGGCTTGGAAAAAAAAAAAAAAAAAAAAAAGCAGGAGCCAGTCAAGTGAAGAAGGGGGAGTATTACAAGCAAAAGAACTGTATTTATGAGGGCCCAGTAGTAAGAGAGGGTACAGTGCATTAACAGAAAAAGAATTCAGCACAGCTGGGACACAGAGCAGAGAAGAGGTGAGAGATGAAACTGGATATGTAGACAGGGTCAAGTCCTGATGGGCCCTATAAGCCACGTTAAGGTTTTGAACTTTAAACTATAGACAATGGAAAACCATGAAGGGTTTTAAGCAAGAGTGACATGATATGATTTAGATTTTTAGATTACTCTGGCTACAGAGTGGATTAGAAGGGAGGAGGACTATTTTAGAAAAGGTCAATGGGACAGAGAGGTGTGGGAGGTTTAACAGCTAGTTAGGAGATGAAGTCTGTTGGCCTGGGTGATTGATGGGTGAGAAATGGGAGGAGGGAATGATACTCAGGTCTGGCTGGGGGAGTCAAGGAGATGGTGCTCCCATTCCCCAGACTAAGAAACCTAGAAAAATGTCAGGCTTGCCAAGAGAAAATAATGGTTACAGCTTGGACATTTAGATGGGACATCCAATGAATAAATGTTCAGGAGGCAGTTGGATGAATGGGAGGGAGCTTATACAGAAGGTCAAGGCTACAGGTAGAGATGTAGAAGCTCTCAGCACTTTTATGGGAGGGGTGAGGTCACCAGGACGAGTATAGAGTGGAGAAGAAGGTCCAGGGCAGACCCTGGAGGTTCACTGGGAGTATAGATGGATGGGTAGATGATTTGATAATTACTCTGGGCTTCAGCAGTACCAGTGTGGATAGACTACACTACTCTTGTGACTCAGTTTCTCTCTCATTGGGGTAATAAAGCTCTGTTAATTGATACTTAGATAAAGGCTTAAATTAGATTTAGAAGTTTCAAAATAGCATGTATTCACATGTAGAAGGGATTTCTGCATTAATTAACGATGAAAGTGTTTTAGTGGGTGATCTGTTGACATCCTATTTTACAGATAGGGATCAGAGGGTTCAAGAAGTTTTAAATGTTTTATTTCCTGTTTCTCAGTGATTTGGCTGATAAGCTACAAATCAGATGCCAAGATTTTGGCTTTTAAACTTAGTGTAATTCCAAATTAATTATTTAGAGGTCGAGACATGCTACACACACCTTTTTGTATACTTTTTTTTTTTTTTGGAGATGGAGTCTTGTTCTCTCCCCCAGGCTGGAGTTCAGTGGCGCAGTCTCGGCTCACTGTAAACTCCACCTCCCCTATTCAAGCAATTCTCCTGCCTCAGCATCCTGAGTAGCTGGGATTACAGGCGCACGTCACCACACCCAACTAATTTTTGTATTTTTAGTAGAGACGGGTCAGACTGGAATTGAACTCCTGACCTCATGATCCACCTGCCTTGGCCTCCCAAAGTGCTGGGATTACAGGCGTGAGCCACAGCACCTGGCTACCTTTTTATTTTTTTTTTTTTTTTTTTTTTTGAGACAGAGTCTTGCTCTGCCACCCAGGCTGGAGTGCAGTGGTACAATTATGGCTCACTGCAGCCCTGAACTCGTGGACTCAAGCAATCCTCCCACCTCAGCCTCCTGAGTAGCTGGGACCACAGGTGTGAGCCCCCACACCCAACTAATTAAAAAAAAAAAAAAACTAGTCTCAATATTTTACCTAGGCTGGTCTTGAACTCTTAGGCTTATGGGATTTTCTCGCCTCAGCCTCCCAAAGTGCTTGAGATTACAGGCATGAGCCACCCCACTTCGCCTATTTTCTGGGTTTTAATCCTCCCTCAATTTATTCACTGGTTCAATCAGCCAGTGCTCTTCTTTTCATCTATGTGCTTTTTTGGAAAGTTACATGGAAACATAAATTTTTAGTCAATTAGCTGATCATTGTCCTTCAACTCCTACTTATACTTCTAGGCTCAGTTCAGGTGTGCTCCTGGAAGCAGTGGTCACTCTTCCTCTCTAGGCTGGGTAAGTGCCTATGGGCAAACTTTCAGCATTCTGCTGACAAGGTCTGTTTCCTCTGGTTCTCTCCTGCTAATTTGCACCTTGAAGACCAGAACTGACTGGGTCTGACTTGCTCATCTTTGAATCTCCAGCACTATGAGCAGGACTCATAGAATATGTTCAACCCCACGATTTGTTAGAGGATAGGATTAATGAGGCCTTGATTGTGGGTATGATTTCTTTTTGGGCCTGTCATTGGCTATCTCAAGGCTGCAGACATGCCCCCTTACCCCTGGTTGACTTCCTTTCATGCAATTGTCAGCTTTCAGAGTTGGCCATTGACCACAAACCTCTCTTCTCTGTCAGTTTCTCCTTTCTTCACTCACTACCCTGTGTAGTATTTGGCTTCTGGCACAGAGTAATTTGGCCTTGCCAGCAATTTATTGGGTCTTATCTTACAGGACATGGTTGGCTAGTCATCTTTCATAAAACTAGCACACAGCAGACACCTAATTAATGATGATGATGGTAATAACATACTGACAATTGAGCTGGACACCTTCTGTTAGTATGGTATCCTGTAGGGACTGCTGTTTTCCTCTGTTTGGATCAATGTCTTTGTACTAATACTTCTTGAAAGATGAAGTTGTGGAGATGTGGAGCAGGCAGGACCTGATCGGCAGATATTGTTAGGGTGGCTGGAAATTAATTCTTCAGGAGAAGGTGGGAGGCAGGGAGAAGAAGAGAAAGGAAGGGGAGGAGGTAGGAAATAAGAGATTTGGAAGGCATGGGTCTCCAGGAATAACTGCTACTGTTTTTCACTTTACAGATTATTTACCCCTCAAAACAACCCCCAAGGTAAGTATTGCCTTTGTTTTGCAGATGAGAAAACTGAAATCTAGACATATTAAATAACTTGTCCAAGATTACATAGTTAGTAAGTTACAGAGCTAGGATTCAAAGGCAGGGCTGAGCTATTCAAACCCATATTCTGGTACCACAATCCCTCCCCACTTCCCCCTCACCCTCCAGGACACAACAATCCTGAATAGTTAGCTTGATCACATAGGACCCTGGAAAGATGCTTGCAGGCCTTTCTTCCCACCTGAAATCAGAAATACTAGAATATAGTGTCCCATGTAAACACCTAGAGACCACTGAGGAGCTAAAGGCTGAGTCTGAGCATTTAGGGTTTGGTAATCATTACACAGCTGTTCACAGCGTGGCTGTAGCCTGGCTACTCCTCTCTCCGTTTCCTTTCAGAGTGTTTTTTCTTGCTTGGAAATATTTAGTGTGGCTGTATTTGAATTGTTAAAGTTATAGCATCTGGTATTTTGTGTGCATTTCCTCTGAAATTAAAAAAAAAGTCTATTATTTTCTCCCTCCAGCAAAATCTCTGTTTCTCTCTATGCCCACCCTTCCCCCTTTTTAATTTTAAAGCGTTTGTTTGGCACATTCTCCTCTCTTCAGACTTGATGGAATTCAGGTTTCAAGAGCATCTGCTCCGGTTCCAGCAGGATTTTGAGGACTTTTAAATTTGTCAGCCAGTTCCTTTAAGCAACGGACTACCCTTTCAATAATTAAAGGAAAAACCTCAAAGCTACGAACAACCTGCCCTTCCTCCCCCTTTTTTTTCCACACTACATTCAGCATTTTTGGTTAATACTACTGCTGGATAAATTGGAAAACAAAATCTCTGTGGGTGACCAGGCAAAACTTATTAATCATATAACCCTAACAGATGACATAGCCCTAATACAAATATTTGTGCTTCTGTCACTGGCACTCATCTGATCACTGCCAAATAGTGACAGATTTTAAAGACAATCACATTAAGTATTAATCAAGCTTGAAAGATGCAGCCATGCAGAGGCATACTAACGAGCAGGCATTTCCTGCCTGCTTTCTGCACTGACAGCATCCTACGCCAGTGTACTATTGAAACTGTTCTCTTCCTTCTTAAAACATCATTTTCAGCATGCCTAAAAATCTAAGATGGCTATTGGTTGGCTGAGTGACCTTGAGCAGATGACACAGCTCCTATTAGATTATGAGCTGGGCTGCAGGCTCCCCAGCCATGCCCACATTCCTTGTTCCAGCCTCTGTCTCACTGGTGGAGTATGAGCAAGTGCTGGATGTGAGAACTCTTGGGGATTATGAAATGGGGACTAGTACACGGAGAAGGCAGCGTGGAGTCAGGGGAGCTCAGCCTGGGCCTGGAAGGAGGAGGAAGAACACTGCAGGAGAGGGACCCAAGCAATGGTGGGAACAAAGTGTCGGCCATGTCTGCCTGGCTTGGGTTGGAGATTAGCAGAAGATAACATGGGGGTTTGGCAAGATAAGAAATTAAACAACAACAACAACAACAAAAAACCATACTGTTTTAATGAAAACTTCTACTTGAGTGAGGAGGCTCCTTAAATAAGAAGGCATCTGGGAGGGTAAAGTGGCCAGTCTGTACACTCTGGAAAGTCAGTCCTGGAGAGAAGGGAATTAGGTGGGGACTAAGACTACGCAGATGGACAATCCCAGGATGATAGGTTCAGTAATGCTTGGAGGATGAAGAGAGGAGGAATTGGAACTCCAGTCCTACCACAGCTCCCCCTTGGTCTGTTCAATCCTTACCAGCAGAAAATGGATCCCATGCAGGGCGCAGTAGCTTATGCCTGTAATCTCAGCACTTCACACTTCGGGAGGCCAAGGCGGGTGGATCACTTGAGGTCAGGAGTCTGAGACCAGCCTGGCCAACATGGTGAAACCCTGTCTCTACTAAAAATACAAAAATTAGCTGGTTGTGGTGGCATGTACCTGTAATCCCAGCTACTCGGGAGGCTGAGGCGGGAGAATCGCTTGAACTAGGAGGTGGAGGTTGCAGTGAGCGGAGATCGTGCCACTGCACTCCAGCCTGGGTGACAGAGTGAGACTCCGTCTCAAAAAAACAAAAAACAAACAAACAAACAAAAGAAAGGGCTCCAGGGGCTCCAGGGACTCCAGAGCTGTTCAGAGTTCCTGGGGAATAATGTTGAAGAAAGAATAGACCAAAGTTACCAAAAAGAGGAAGAGGCAAGCAGCTCAATCAGGGCCCCATGGAGACTTGCCTAGGTGGTGTCAGTTTTTAAGCTTTGTGGTTTCAGACACATGAATTAGCCTGAGATGTCCAGACTCAGGGGACTGACTCACACTAAACAAACTCATGTGAGATTGATGTATAAGTAAAAAAAAAAACAACATCCCAGTTTCTCATTTATAATAAGAAAATGTAATTATTGGAGTGGAGCAGTGGTGAATGTGTGTTTGTGTGTGTGTAAATATTGATTTGGCTGATTTGTACTTTTTCCCTTCGTAGACACATTTACAAATTATAATTTTAAAAGTTGTTTGTTAAGTACAAGCTCATAAAAAAGACACATTATTTATTTTTATTTATGTTTTTAAGTTCTGGGATACATGTGCAGGATGTGCAGGTTTGTTTCATAGGTAAACATGTGCCATGTTGGTTTGCTGCACCTATCAACCCATCACCTAGGTATTAAGCCCTGCATGCATTAGCTCTTTTCCCTAATGCTTTCCCCACTGCCTGCTTTTCCCTGACACACCCCAGTATGTGTTGTTCCCCTCCCTGTATCCATGTGTTCTCATTGTTCAGCTCCCACTTATAAGTGAGAACATGCAGTGTTTGGTTTTCTGTTCCTGCATTAGTTTGCTGAGAATAATGGCGTCCAGCTTCACCCACGTCCACTCATTCCTGGGGAACTCTGAGTTCCCCAGGAACTCTGAACAGCTCTGGAGTCCCTGGAGCCCCTGGAGCCCTTTCTTTTGTTTGTTTGTTTTTTGTTTTTTTGAGACGGAGTCTCACTCTGTCGCCCAGGCTGGAGTGCAGTGGCACGATCTCCGCTCACTGCAACCTCCACCTCCTAGTGGAGTGAAAGGAATGAGTGAAAAGAAATGAGACATGATCTCATTCCTTTTCATAGCTACATAGTATTCCCCAGTGTATATGAAGCACATTTTCTTTATCCAGTCTATCATTAATGGGATTTGGGTTGATTTCACATCTTTACTATTGCGAATAGTGCTGCAATGAATATTTGCATGCATGTATCTTTACAATAGAATGGTTTATGTTCCTTTGGGTATATACCCCGAAATGGGATTGCTGGGTCAAATGGGATTTCCAGTTCTAAATCTTTGAGGAATCATCACACTGTCTTCCACAAGGGCTGAAGTAATTTACATTCCCACCAACAGTGTAAAAGCGTTCCTATTTCTTTGCAACCTTGCCAGCATCTGTTGTTTCTTGCCTTTTTAATAATTGCCATTCGACTGGCATGAGATGGTATCATGTTGTGGTTTTGATTTGCATTTCTCTAATGATCAGTGATGTTGAGCTTTTTTTTCCATATGTTTGTTGGCTGCACGTAAAGGACACGTTTTCTTTTGGACAGTGCTGCAAACATACCAGCCAGTTCTTCTTGTTTGGCCTTCATTTTTTAAACTCCTTGAAGATCACTTCCTCTCATTCTATTTTCACACAACTTTGTGTATACTTAACTGGTGCCAAGCTGTTTCTTAGAAATTAAAGCTCTTTCAGTTGGGTTTTCCCGGCTGTTAGGGAAGCCTGTTGGTGAGACACTAGGTAGAGAATATCGGAAGATAATGATCTCATGGTAACTCTTTGCCAAGCAACCAATCCATTTAAACTCCCAACATTTCTGTCTTCCCTTATTATTGGGAAAAAATCATGGAATCATAGAATTTTAGGAGCTGGAAGAGGCCTTAGAAATAATCTGACCCAACTCCTTCTGTTGATAATCTGCTTGTTTGATTATTTGAGTTAACTTCTCACTTATAACTCTCCATGTTTTTCTTATTCTTTCTTCTGAGGAAAGAAGAGGGGAGATCCTATCAAGGTGAACTACTGTCCCTTCTATGCAGTAGATCCCATTTCCTTTACTGTGGCCATCTAATTTACTGTCCAAACTGGGACACTGTTGAAAGTAAAGGAGGCATTGTTAATAACAAAGCCAAAACAGCTGGCAAAACCAAGACTATCCTGCGGAAATGTAGATGTATGCTCATCACTGCTTCTGCTCCCCCTCCTTCTAAAACTTGATTCTTGAAGTAGCCTTTGTTTCAACTGATTTTTCAATCTCTCCATTTCATCTGCAAAGAAACCTAATCCCTCATCCGCTTGTACTGCGGGCCCTCATTTTGCTAATCTGTAGGGGCTGGGACTGTGGTTTTGCCCCTTAGGTAAGACTCACCTTGTCTCCTGCCTCGGGAAGCACTGAGTGAGGGGATGTTTCTTTTGGGGCAGATGTTTCTTTTGGTGGTTGAAGATAAGAATGCTGAGAGGGAGATAAATAGCTTCTTCCAAGCAGTCTGTGCCAATTCTGTTTCATCACCGTCCCTGACTTCTGCCCCTACCCAAGACCCATCTGGCTTTCTTTATCCTCAACCTCCCCCACAGCTCTGGGACTTGTCTCTCAGAGCCACCCTTGATTCTTGAAATAGTCCTCACCTTTGCCTTCAATATCAGCACACTTACCTAAGAGGAACTTGCTGAGATCAAGCCACTGCAGGATGAGTGCTGGGGCCACCTCACTCACTTTCATTTGCCCCCTGCAGGTAACAGGGAGTCCCGCCTGGGCTGACAGCTCAACCAATATTCGTTGGAATTAAAATGGGGTGGGGGTAGGGGGCTGTAAGTGGAGCCTCAGGATTCTGTTTGCAGCTTTTTCATCTTTCTTCTTCCCCAGGACAACTATTTTGGGTGTTGTTTTCTCTTTACCTGGCAGAAGAAACAACTAAAGTGCTTTGAGAGCCATCAATCACACAGTGGGAGTCAAATTTTCATCAACCCACTAAATTCCCAAATGCCCCATGGGAGATAAAGTGGAAAGGTCCCCAGTTATTGGGACGTCCTGATTTTAGAGATTGATGACATAATAAGTTACATCTAAGCTTCTCTCAGTTTTGGAGTTTTAGCCCCTCCCATCCACTAAAGGTTAAATGCCCTATGCAAAGCTCCTGACTATCTAATGAGATGTTCACTGGGGGCTTCCTGATGCTCCCTTTGTAGATGTTGGTCGAAGCTGGTTTGGCCTCAGGGTGTGGTAACATATCTTTACTGGCGATTTATGAAACTTATTCCAGGATTCAACTCCTGGGGATTTGTCTATTAATGTGGCTCGAACCCATTCCTGACCCCTTTCCATCTTCTGCCAAAAATCTCCCAAGGTTCAAGAAGAATTGAGTTTATCTTCCCTGAATTACTTCCTGTTCATTATTTTAATGTCAGCTTCACCTTGGTTTCTTACCCACAGTCTGACTAGCAATGAGGATGAAAATATTGATCATTTCCCAAGAAGCTGCTTCAAGGCTCTGTCCAGGGCATTGAACACTCAGCTTTTGGACAAAGCCAATAATTCAGAAAACTTTTGAGGCTTCTGTATATTTAGTTGCATAGGCTCTTCTGTCTTGCTGCCCGAAATGCATGGTGCACCTTTGGCCCACTGGCAGATTCAAATCCAGCACCTACTGTGTGCCAGGCACAGACCCACTCTTGACTCCTTTTTACTAAAACTGTGGATTTCACCTTTGGAGTTCTTTGGCTTCCATCAGCCTGCCCCTGCCTCCTCTGGAAGACTGCCCCCAGTCACTGGAGCCCCTCTGCTCAAACACACAAAGTTGTCAATACGTGGAAATTTGTGGTCTTCAAGACAGCCCTTAGCCAATGGCTGACAGGTATGGAGCTGGGACAAACTCAGGTATAATTTATATCCCAGAATTTCCCTGCGGGTGCAGGTGGAGGTAACTCTCCATGGGGCTTGGCCTGAAATTGTGCCTTTGTTTGGCTTGTTTTTCTGCCCGTTCTACTTTCCCCACTTCCTTGCCTGTTTCTCCTGAAAGCATTGCTTAGTAAATCACTTGTCCCTGAATCCCCGTCTTAGACCCTGCTTCTGGGGAACCTGACCCAAGACAATATTATCTTACTGAGTTCTCAAAGCCACCCTGTGAGAACTGAATTCTAAAAACTACCTTCATTATTCTCATTTACAGGTAAAGAAACTGAGATGTCTCGCATTTAAGTGATTTCCCCAGGACCATACAACTCATAAGTAACGTGCCGAGTTGGGATTTAAATCCAGAATTTCTGACTCCAAATCCAGGACCCGGCTAATTTACCACTTTCTACTGTAGTATCACCTTCCATCCCACATGGAGGATGGTTGTTTAGTCAACAAATATTTAGAAAAGCATCTACTTTGGCTGGACGCGGTGGCTCACGCCAGTAATCCCAGCACTTTGGCAGGCTGAGGCGGGTGGATCACCTGAGGTCAGGAGTTCGAGACCATCCTGGCCAACATAGTGAAACCCCGTCTCTACTAAAAATACAAAAATTAGCCAGCCGTGGTGGCGGGCGCCTGTAATCCCAGCTACTTGGGAGGCTGAGGCAGGAGAATTGATTGAACCTGGGAGGCAGAGGTTGTAGTGAGCCGAGATCATGCCATTGCACTCCAGCCTGGGCGACAAGAGCAAAACTTCCTCCCCCTGCAAAAAAAAAAAAAAAAGAGAAAAACAAAAAGAAAAATATCTGCTTTCCATTATATATTGTGAACACAATAGTATGAAAAGTAGTTATTAATGAAATGATTACATAAATGTATAATTATAAACCATAATAAAAGCTATAAAGTACTTCTATACCAGGTTTATGTCGGGTAGTGTGTGGGTGGGTGGGTGGGTAGGTCAAGGAGAAATTTAGGTTTGGGGGAAGACAGGTTTACATGAAAAAACAAACTCTTATCTGCCTGAAATGCAATGACATGCAGCTGAATGAAATTAAGTTTAATTTTGTATTTTCTATCCAAATAAGTTTAATTTTGCAAGCTTCATGTGGCCTGGAGCTGTTTGTGTAGCGTGCTCTTACTGACTGTCAACAATTCTATCGGCACACAGCTCACTGCTCCTTCCACACACCCAAAGACCTTGGCAAACCTCCTTGGTGCCAATCAGCAGCCCCTAGTAATGTAAAAGGCAGTGGCAGCTATGGTTTCCCATCGCAGAGTCCCTCATTAAAATCTGTACTTGGCAGAGCAGCTGGTCCCAGATCACAGATTCCGACTCACAGTGGGGAGCTCTGAGTATGGAGACAATGAAAGCACACAGCTTGTTAATGACACCGTCAGAAGGTGGGGTTCCCTTCCAGCTATTTCGAGAGAAATTTGGGCCATTTATCACAGACACAGACATTTATTCACTCATACCTAAGCTCTTCTATTTCTTCTCTAAAGGAATGTTATTAATAAGCAAAACTTTGTTCAAAGTTTTTTTAGTTAGTTGCCATGAAAGAAAGAAGTGCTAGGATCTGAGCTGTCTTTGGAAGGCAGTTATGCTCGCCACTATACCACCAACACTGAACTGTCTTTGAATAAACCCAGTTTAGATGATGTCTTAGTTTATTTTATGTTGCTATGACAGAATATCACAAATCGGGTAATGAAATAAATTTATTTCTTACAGTTTTGGAGGCTGAGAAGTCTAAGGTCAAGGGCCCCACATTTGGCCAGGGCCTTTTTGCTACATCTTCTTATTGCAGAAGGCCAAAGGAAAAGAGACCAAGAGACAGCCAAATTTGCTTTGATAACAACCCACTCTCACCATAACAACTTTAATCCACTCAGGAAAGTAGAGCCTTAATGGCCTAATCCCTCTCCATGGTCCCATCTCTTAATATTGTCACAATGACAATCATGTTCCAACATGAGTTTTGGAGGGGACATTCAAACCATAGAATGTGGTAGGGGATATTCCAAGAAGCATAAGACCATCCACTGCCCTTAAGAGATTCCTTGTAATCTAATTATTATCGGGCGTGATAGCAATGGTGATGACCATTGTAATACTCATCCATGAGCCGCTATTTGACAGTTGACAAAGTCTTTTCAACTTTATTAACTAATACTTCCTGTAGTTCTTTCTCTGGGGTGGAAACTCAATGGATTTATTCCATGCTGATTTGTGATCAATAAACAGAGAAGCTGGCTCTGCTACTACTGATCCAATCAAAGGTTCTAAGGCTGTCATCTATAAATGACCCTAAATTACATTAAAAAATAAAAAAGCAATCTATCTATCTTCAGGTATGTGAAGTTGGAATCAGTAAAGGCCAAAACAGCTTCTATGGCCACATATTCTCTCAAGTTCTACTTTAATTAATCATATTTCTAGCTACAGAAATGTCCACCTATACCTGGAACCTCAAAAATCAGGGTTAGAAGGTTTTTGCTTGACGGACACTTATTGGTGTAAGATAATTTTAAAAAAAATTGTTGAGGCCTAACTAAATTATAACAATAGCAATAATGGTTTAGAATTCATTGCGTTTATATGTGCTGGGAACTTTGGTAAGGACTAGGAAATCAAAGGGGTATAGGAAGCCAGGTGGGGTGGTTCATGCCTGTAATCCCAGTACTTTGGGTAGCTGAGGCAGAGGATCTCTTGAGCCTAGGAGTTTGAGACCAACCTGGGCAATTTAGCAAGACTCCATCTCTACAAAAACAAAAAATATTGTTGAGTGTGGTGGTCCATGACTGTAGTCCTAGCTGCTCAGGAGGCTGAGGTGGAAGGACTGCTCGTACCAGGAGTTTGAGGCTGCATTAAGCCATGATTGTGCCACAGCACTCAAGCCAAGGTGAAAACAAAAAGGCAGGGTATAGGGTGAGGTCCACACCCTCAAGCAGTTTTACTCAAGCTGGGAAGATCCACCTAGGCTAATTGGTAGATGCTTGGTATAGAGAAAAAGATTAATGGACAGAGATAGTGCTGTGGTCTGGCATAGTCAGAGATTATTTAGAGAGAAGACAGAGTAATTTAAAGCCCTTAAATAAGGGATCATTTAGATAAGTGAAAGGGCATGGGAAGAATGCACCAGGCAGAGGTAGCAAAAAGAACTGGTGTTTAGAGCTGAGAAATAGATGAGTCATATTTAGAAGACGACAAAGAGAAGAGTATGATTGAAGTGTTGATGTAAGAGAGGATGGAAACATAAGCCCAGAAATCCAGTAAAAGCTTGAATGCCAAACTAGGAGGTTAGATCTCTGGTGACAGCTACCATATATTGGATAGTAATTAAATATGAAGAACACAACAGTAATAATGACTGGTGCCATTGGTAAAGGTCTAATATTTACCTGGTCCTACAGTAGGTATTTAATGTGCTTTCTCATTGAATCACTCTTTAAGTCAGCACATATTCATTGCCCACTATAATCCTGTAACAATCCAATAGGGTACTTGTTCATACTTCCTTTTAAAGATAAGAAAACTGACACTCAAGAGGACTAAGTAATTTATGCAAAATCACACAGCTAATCAATAGCAGAGCCATGATTTGGCTTCATGCCTGTCCAACAAAGCCTGCCTTTTTTCCGCAATGCTACACTGCAGGCTTCTGAGTCTCTATAGAGGTAGGCATAATGAAAGTTGTTTGGCAAGGGTGAGGACATCATAGCAGAGAGAGTCTGGAGGGCAAACAGTTTGCAATAGGGCAAACAGTTTGCAATAGGGCAAACAGTGCAGTAGTAACTGTGGTGTGAGGAGAAAAATGAGAAAAGAGTTTGTAGTGAAAGTCAAGATGAATGGAGAGGAAAAGGTGAACTCCGAAGACATAGTGAGGGAATAAGAATGTTCAGGACTTTGTGTTTGAGTATAGCTAGAGAGAAAGAGAGGAGCAAGAGATGTTTCCAGAGATCCACGCCTGGGACTTGAATGTGTGTGAGATGTGACTGTGATAATCAAGACTTTGTGTTTTCTTAAACATACTAGAATATGTGCATCTAAAGAACAGGGTCCTTCAAAGCTGTTACCTTGGGAGACTTTGGCCTTGTTCTGACAATGTTGCCACTACTAAAATGTATAATTATGAGGACTCTTCCTTCAGGACTGCCTTCATCCATATGGGAAGAGGTCTCCTAACTGTAGCCAAACATGCCATTTCTCAGCCTAACCACTCATCTGATATTCCAAACTTGGCTCCAAGTCACTTACTTGTTAAAAACAAAAACAAAAAAAAGTAATTATTAAAGGACAAAGCTTTGCCACTTTCGAGGGTTTGCTCAGGCTCACTTGCTCCCAGGGGGACAGTGTGGACAACACAGACCCCAGGCAGTCCTGGGTTTGAACTCTGACACAGCCAGTTCCTTGGCCAAGTTATTTAACCCCACTGTGCTGCAGATCTTTCAGCTACAAAATGGTTATTACAATTCCTTCCCCAGAGTGTTGTAGGATTAATTAGGATGCTCTCAGTAGCAAATAACAGAAAAGTCAACTCAAATAGACTTAAACAATGTAGAAATTTATTTGCTCACATAGGGGGAAGTCCAGAGGTAAAGTGAACTCCAGGCAGAATATAACTGGGGCTCAAGCTTTAGTTCTCTGCAGTTCTCTTGGCTGTGTCCTCTTCTGATTTCCAGCGTTTTTGTCAGGCTGGTTCCCTTTGTATTTGCAAGAAAGTCATTAACAGCAGCTAGGGCAACATGCTTTCTTCCTCATGTCTAGCGCAGGAGAGAGAAAAACCTCTTCCCCAGCAGTTGAATATAGGCACTTCCCTCCCATACATTTGGATCATCTTAGGACACGTGCCCATCTATGGGTCAATAGCCAGCATCACACTGCCATGCATAGATCAGCTTAACCTGGGGTAGACTGGGTGTCAGGAAGAATTAAATAGTATAACTCATGGACATTAACTGGCCTATAACTAGCACTCGGTACAAGTTTATTATTTTTTTCTAATAATGAAAGGAGAATTAATTAGGTCAATTACACATACACTTCTTATTAAATATGGAATGTCTTTTTTCTTTAATGTTTACCTTCACTCTCTCTTTTGGTCTAGGGCCACAGTCTCACTTCCCATCAAAATAGATTTTAGGGCAGTGCACAAGCTGGGACAATAGCCCTGACCTTGCTTGTTTAGTGCATGAAAAACAGCTCCAGTTTTGAATTCAGAGGCAGAAGTCAGGACACATAAACAGGAAGGGAATGCTGAGTAGGGGCTGGGAAATGGGATGATTGGGAATTGGGAGGAAACTCCAAAATATTATTGATTTTACTTTTGCTCTGCTCCTCTCAGCTCTGTTCCTAGTGCTGTCTCTGCCTTCGCAGGACTCACTGGGGCAGGGTGTGGGAGTAGGTGGGCCTTGCCAGCAATTAGAGGGAAGTTTTAAACACCTTATCCATCCAAGCATACTTAGGACCCCATTTTGTCGTTATGTATTTGGCAACTAGCTGGGAAAGACCAGAACTGAGGCTTTCACACCTATTTAGCACCTGGTTAAGCGTCACTTGGCACCTGCCAAATGGGTCTCTACCATTTAGGGAGAATTTGCACTGATTACCACACTAATTAAGCAGAAGCCATTGCTACTCACAATCATTAGACTAAATCGGTTTCTGGGGAAAAGTCTTGATAAGCAGCTGCCCAAATGAAATGGATTTGAAGGCATCCCATGCACACAGGCTCACGCACCAGAAATTGCTCTCGTGCTGTCAGCCATCACTACCTGATTATTCCAATGAACAGATTCTTGATGTGACTAAACCCAGAGATAGTTGACAGTCTCAAAGCCAGGTGACATGGGCTGGGGAATCTTACAAGGTGAGCTGCTCACACTTAATTGAGGGAAATTATACTAAGTACCAAGCTTGAGGAGCATGCCCTGCAGTGAGTAGATATTTTGCACATCCTTTGGCTTTATTCCCTTCCCTTTTATTTCTGTTCCAGGGATGCTCTTGGAGTAAGCAATTCTCTGCCCCAATGACTTTTTATAATTGCCCTTTAGATTCCTTAGAGCATTTTATAGACTCAGTTGTGGGTGGAAAGAAGCAGACTCTCAAAACTTTGATTCTTAGAATTGCTGTGAACTTGGCATTTGCTCAACAATTTTGGGCAGTGTGTGTGTGTGTGTCTTGTATACATGTGTGTGTGATGGGGAGGATATATAGCTTTGATATCCAAGACATTAGGGATGCCTGTAGCCATCTGAGGACTTCTGTAGGCAACAGATTCTCAGAAGAGAACAAAAACTCAAATAACAACATCAGATACAGTAGTCCCCCCTTTTCTGAGGTTTTGCTTTCCATAGTTCCAGTTACCCATGGTACAGTAAATAAGATGTTTTGAGAAAGAGAGACCACATTCACATAACTTTTACTACAATATATTGTTAGAATTGTTCTATTTTATTATTGTTGTTGTTCATTCTTTACTGTGCCTAATTTGTAAATTAAACTTCATCATAGGTATGTAGGTGTAGGAAAAAGTTAGTATATATGGGGTTTGGTGCTATTTGCGGTTTCAGGAATCCACTGGGGGCCTTGGAAGATATCCTTTGGATACGGGGAGAGACTACTGTACTATTCCTGGAAGACAGTTCTTTTAGATCAAGGCATAAACTGCATCTGGAGACTTATTCTATCTCTTTTTTTAACATGGCTATGGATTTTAATAAAATGTGTTGGAAATTGGAGAAATGCTGAACTGGGTGGGTATTACAAAAATATAGAGAAGAACTTGGCATATATATATTTGGGGTACATAATGTACTACTTTGAGGTAAGCTTGAGACATTTTATTGGCTACTTCTGGAGATCCTATTGTGCATCATGAAGTCAGTAAATTTTCCCAATATTGTGCATGTCAGGGACATTTATGTATTTACTAGATTTTCCTGGAACCCTAAGGGAAGTAATTTATTTTAGGGGAGGAAGTGAATGACTCCATATTATTAAAAATTGTGATGATGTTTTGGGGCAATTGCATCTCACTTTCTAGAAGGTCGGAGAAAGAAATTCAATTTGAAGCCAATGGAAATTTTCAAACATGTGTGCAATCCCATATAGCAAATGCCATGGAAATCTCCACATTTCAGTGATTCTCAATGGCCTGTTTGTATCAGGCAGTATTCAATGAGGTGAAACTTTGTCCTAAATAAAAATGTGGACAATTACTTGGAGTTTATTCTAATGGGAAACTGTTGCCCAACATCTTGGGGGAGGTGGGGTAGGAGTAATGAAGGAACACTGACTTGGAGAGTAGCTTCTGCAGGAAACTCTCAGAGGGGATTATTTGAGAGTTTAGTTGGGAGGAAAAACCAGATAGAGGGATGACCATGAGGACAAAAGCCTTTCAGAAATACATAGAAGCCTTTGCATTTAATGGAATGAGGGAGAGATGCTCAATTCATCTTATTTTTCAAATTGAAGGGAAGGGTAATCTGGCAAAGCTAGAGAATTTGGGACATACAGATAGCAGGAATCTGAGTGACACATACATATTATTAAGCTAGGGGCTCCCAACCACTTAGAGCAGTGTTTGGTACCTGCTAGGTGTGCGTTAAATAACAATTGTGCATATAAAATTAGAACGGGACACAAAGGTATCCTATAAGTAGTAAAGTGCTACACAGGCGTGGTGGCTTGTGCTTGTAATCCCAGCACTTCAGGAGACCAAGGTGGGAGGATAGCTTGGGGTCAGGGGTTTGAGACCAGCCTGGGCAACATAGCTAGATCCCATCTCTACAAAAATCTAAAAAGGTTAGATATCATAGCTAATTAATGGATATTAATGATTTATCAGTTTCATTTCCAGGAGGGAGGTGGGATGGGATTGGGGATGAGCAAGGCTGCTGAAACCAGGGAAAGAGAATAGAGATGGGGAGCGAGGGAAGCTGCAGGTTTCTCCCTTAGTACAGCTGAGAGGGACTCTCTTGTCTCTTGATTTTGAAGAAGAAGAGCATTTTAATCTTTTGGTTAATGCTTTGTTTGGAGCCTGTGCACATCCCTACAGTCTTGATGATCTCAGAGCTCATTCTGTCTGGCTTCAGCAACTTTGCAGAGCACTGGCTCATCATTCTGAGTCAGTTTAACAGGTGAATAGGCCACTGGGATTTGAAGGCCCCATCCCCAACAAGGCTACCTGAGCCACCAGGAAGCTCCTACTGTTCTATAGTGACAACGCTGTTGCCTGCCTCTGTAAACATGTGGAGAGTTCCAAGGGTGAGCCTTCTTCGATGGGAACCTTGCTGTGGAGCACAGGGTATATCTGTGTGTGGCCTGAGCTCTGGGATGATGAGAGGTCCAGAGCTTACATGTGCTCAACTGCTTCTCTGCGTGTAAGTTTCCCTCCATATATCCTATTTTATCTCTATACTGCATGATCCATTTGATCCTTGAGATTGGGGTCTTTTTTGATATGAGATTCAGGTTTTTCAGACACCTGGAATGGCAGACGGATAATCCCCCACCATGAGGGATTAACAATAAATATATTTTTTTTTCCCTTGAGCAGACAGGCATGGCCTGTGAGCAGGAGAAAGAGTGTAAAAGGAGAAAGGCAAGATAGGTCAACTAATCTTTCTTTATGCTGCAGAGAAGCCCATTTGCAGCCTGTCCTTTGACAGGGATGCTGTTGTTTTTATCTGATACTTTTCTTTCCACATCCAAAAGCTTCCTAGAGCTGCTGGGTTGCTTTGGACTGGCTGGTTTTCTGCTTAATACCAGAAAAAAAACAAAGATGGAGTTATCTCTGATAGATTATCTCTGGCCCCTAAATGAGGATACAATGAGAGCTGTCCCTGCAGGGGAAAGGCAGGCCAGTGGAATGGTTTGTTGATCAGCATGAGCTGTGGGCACAGAGGTTGGAGCACCTATAGTGTTTGTCCACCCTTCAGGGGCCTGCAGTTTAAGTGTCTATTCCTACCAGAAAGTGTCCCAGAGAGCCCTCCTGAGACTTGCTGGCAGATGCCCTCCCTGTCTCCTGCTGGGTGAAGCTCCTTAATCTGGGCAGGTGATGCTGCCTTCTTGTCCCAGGAGGGCTGTCTAAAGTAACTACAGAAGGGATTGGTTTATTTCACTGCTGAAATGCAGCCTTCCCCTAAATGGAAGGTGGCAGCTCTTGATCCAATAGTATCGATTTGCTACAGCTGGTCTGCTCAGTCTGTAGAAAAACTCCACACAATTGGCTACCTAAGGAAGCAGAGAGGTGGCTCAGCTGAGCAGATTCAAGCTGGGATGGGGTCAGGTGTGAGTCAAGGCTGCAGGTCTTCAGTAGCTCAAGTAGGGGGATCGTTCTCCCTGGGCCTGGCCCCTGTCTACACAGCACTGTGGTTCAGATTTCAACTTGGGAATCAAACAACCCTGGCTTCAAATTCCCCTTCCTCATTTACTAGCTATATGGACTTGATCAGGTACGTAACCTCCTCTCATTCATTTTTGTATTAAAACTTTTTTTTCTGAGCACCTGGGAAATCTCTGTATCTTTCTACACCTGTGAGGCATGTCTGGCTCCATTTATGTTCTGGATATGTGAAAAGAGCCAAAAGTACAGATGGAAGGGAGGCTGCCTGGCTTTCCTTTCTAGTCATTTAATTGGGGAAAAAACTTGGACCCAACGTGGCCCCTAGTGTTCTGTGAAAAACGCCATTTTGTCTTTCTTCAAACGGAGTCTGAAAGCAGCCAGATGCCTCTAGGAGGACAGTGAGGTAGCTGTCACCTGGGAGAGGCCACAGCATAAATCACAGAGAGCCAGGTAGGCAGGGCAGGTTCAACTAGCACATGAAAACACTCTCGGTGTTTATGAATCGATGACCTGCCAGGGAACTGGGTTGTGTTTCCGTTTCCTTTTCCTCCAGATCAGACTCTTGAGAGCTGAAAACCCTGGCCCTCGCTTACCCTTTTCAAATAAAAATAAAGGATAGCTCTGGACAACCGAAGGTGACTCTGTAAATCTCTCTTGGTTCATGACTGTCTTTCCAGGGCAGTAATTTGCTGAGCTTGACAGCGCCAGTCTCTTCCTAGGTACCTGATGTTCTCTCTTGGGCAGCCTGATGCCACAGTTGTACTGTGCCAAGAGGCCAGGCACTTTCCAAAATCATAGTTACTTCCAGTTAAATACAGCAGTTAAACCTCTACAGTCCACCCTTCTTACCTCACTAAAATGATGGCCAAGGAATAAAATGTTAATGTGGGAAACTATGAAAGAGGTCAACGCATTGTTGAAGGATGGAAAGTAGATGAAGGAGCCACCACTCACCAGGGAGGGGAAAGCGATGGCTTCAGTGCCCAGGAAGAAGAGTGCGGATGAGAAGCAAGCCAATGGCCCCTGCGGTGTAGCAGGCAGGCCTGCCACATAGGCTGAAGCCAGGGGGTTGGTTGGAAATCCGTCTAGGTTCAATTAGAACCCCAGATTCACTCCACCCCTGCGGAGGTGATAACTAGGCCCCTCATTCTCAACTTCTCTATTTAGAATTGAACTTGAAGATAAGTAGACCCCCTCCCCTCTGACACTCTCAACTTCTCTGTTTAGAATTGAACCTGAAGAGGCTAGGCTCAGGACAAAAGGACATCCTATACAGAGACAGTGCAGCTATCACATAGGTTGAGTGTAGGGATTCTGAATGTGGGGGCCTCCACCTACTGTGCTCTGCCCTCCAAATGCTGACAGCCTTTGGTCAGTCTTTACTAATTTCAGAAAGTTTTGTGGGGTTTTTATTGTTTGTTTGTTATTCTTATTTATTTATTTATTTATTTATTTATTTTTGAGACGGAGTCTCGCTCT
The DNA here is from genome assembly GCF_000951045.1 of Mandrillus leucophaeus. Taxonomy (NCBI): domain Eukaryota; kingdom Metazoa; phylum Chordata; class Mammalia; order Primates; family Cercopithecidae; genus Mandrillus; species Mandrillus leucophaeus. The sequence continues at coordinate 958,604 of NW_012104787.1, read as the reverse complement.
GTCGCCCAGGCTGGAGTGCAGTGGCCCGCTCTCGGCTCACTGCAAGCTCTGCCTCCCGGGTTCACACCATTCTCCTGCCTCAGCCTCCTGAGTAGCTGAGACTACAGGCTCCTGCCACCACGCCCGGCTAATTTTTGTATTTTCAGTAGAGTCGGTGTTTCACCATGTTAGCCAGGATGGTCTCGATCTCCTGACCTTGTGATCTACCCGCCTCGGCCTCCCAAAGTGCTGGGATTATAGGCGTGAGACACTGCACCCGGCTGTTTGTTTTTTAAATTAAGTTCAGGGTTATAGTCGTCTTTTGGGGGTGGACTGGTCTGATAGAAGCTGATCAGAGCTAATTTTTGGTAACATTATGTTTTGATAACTTTTATTCTCCAGTCGCTTTTTACCACATTATTTTTAAATATGAATGAACAACCGAGGGTCAGCACTAACTTGAAGTAAGCATTCAACATAAAAGTCGGAGAAGCAAAACAAACAAAAACAATGGGGGAAGTTTGGGGAAAGGTATTCGCAGAGGAAACATACTGCCGAGTGCAGAGGTGGCCTATTCTTTAGGGACACTTAATAGGAAACACAGACCACAGACCCTGGTGTTTCAGGACCCTTTTTTTTTTTTTTTGAGATGGAGTCTTGCTTGTTCACCAGGCTGGAGTACAGTGGCACAATCTCGGCTCACTGCAGACTCCGCCTCCTGGGTTCAAGTGATTCTCCTGCCTCAGCCTACCACAGGACCCTCTTAAACCTCAGAAGTTGGTAAGTCAGCCCCGGGCATTCAGAGCTTCCCATCCCTTCTTTTGTTTGTTTGTTTGTTTGTTTGTTTGTTTATTTTAAAATTATCAGGAAGTGTTAACTTGTCTGAACTCAAACTGCGAACTCCATCTCCCCTGTGGTGGGCAGGGGCTGCAATCTCAGTTCCATTTTTTAGCCTTAGCTGAGCAGCTTAGCATCTGCCCCACATATGCGTGACTCAGGGGCAACCAGAGATCAGGTGGGAGTTTATGCACAGAATATGGGGCTTCCCTCTGGCTCTCTCCTTTCCTCTCTTTTTGGTGTTGTGAAATAGTTGATAGTCTGATTCTTAAAGCCAGCAAGCCTGCAGAGTTCTATTAGAATTTTTACCCTCTGGTGCAGAATGGGACTTGTTCTCAGGATAGAAGCTGTGAAAGAAGGAGAAATGACCTAATGCTTCCAAATGTCAACTCTTCTTCAGTATTCGTCTACCTTTGGTCATGCTTCACCAATTTCAGAGAGTTTCCTGGGGTTTTTATTTTTTATTTTTAAGTTCAGGGTTATAGTCGTCTTTTGGGGGAGGGCTGCTCTGGTAGAAGCTGAGCAGAGCTAATTTTTGGTAGCCGTTATTTTTTGGTAACTTTTATTCTCCAGTCACTTTTTCTACCCTACTTTTAAATATGAATGAACATCCAAGGATCAGCAGAAGTTCGAGGAAAGCATCCAACATAAAAGATGGACAAACAAAACAAAACAAAAACCGTGGGGAAAGTTTGGGGAGAGGTGTTCTCAGAGGAAACAGAGATACTGCCAAGAGCAGAACAAAATGCAAAAATAAACCCTCCACAATAATATTCTCAGACACACAAAAACATTTCACCTGCAAAACAAAAGCAGCCTACCATTTTCAAAAAAACAATGAGAGAAAAACAAAATTCTAGAAATTTAAAAAATAGGATTACAGAAATATTTAATAGTGAAAGAAATCTCCTATGAAGCAAAACAGACAAAAAACAACCCAGATGTGGACAAAAAAGAAATAACAGATTTAAAAAATTAGAGAAACAATCTCAGGGTCAACAGAAAAGAAGAATAGAGAAAATGGAAGGGAGAGTATTTTCAAAGAAATAACACAAGAAAATGTCCCTGAACTGAGGGGCATGAATATCTAGAATCTAGATCAGGGGTTAACCAACCGTGGTCCATGGGCCAAATTCAGCCAGCTGTCTGTTTTGTAAATACAGTTTTACTGGAACACAACCATGCTCATTTGTTTATATATGGTTCATGACCACTTTGCTACAACGGTAGAGTTGAGAAGTTAAGATGGGGCCATATGGTCCACAAAGCCGAAAATGTTTACTATCTTACCCTTTACAGGAAAAGTTGGCTAACTCTTGGTCTGAATTGAAATATTCCTCCATCGACCAATATCATGAATAAAAAAAGAACCAGACTGAGGACATTACTGTGAGTTTTCAGAACATCAGAGATAAAAAGAAAATCCTGAGATTCCACAGAGAAACAAAGGTCATTTTACAAAGGATCTGAAATAAGAATGGGATTGAACTTCTCAAAAGCGGCAGTGGAGAGTACAAGAAAGTAGAGTGTTGCCCTCAATATACTGCAGGGAAAACAACTTTCAACCTGGAATTTAATCCAGTGTAAGGATAGAATAGAGTGTTTTTAGACAGCCATGTGTGAAAAATTGTACTTCTTGTCTTCTGCAGAGGAGATGATTCAATGCAATAAGGAAATAAACCAAGATATGAGAGATATGGAGGACTGTGGGCAGGACAGTGACAGGAGATCCTAAAAAGACATCTGGGCTCCAGGCCCACAGAGCAACTGGTCCAGGCTGGAGCAGAGCTGAGGGGGCCAAGGCTGGGTTCTCCAGGAAAAAAAAAAAAAAGAACCAATGATTTTTCTATGTGCTGGACCCAGTGGAGCAGAGCACTGACCACTGAGTGTTCGGGAACACTTGGTGCTGGTTATTCAGTAAACTAAGAAAGTCACAAAAAAATGCAGTTATTTCAGGAAAAACAAAAAAGTTGTATGAGAAAGAAAATGTAATTACAGCACTGACTCAAGAGTGGGTGATATTTACATAATCACCAGGTGGCTGCAGGGTCCCCCTCTTGCTGGGTAGCCCTGGAACACCTCCTTTTCCTTTGTTCCTCCAGCGTTGGGGGAGGCAGGAGCTGAACCTACTGATTTCTGTTTGCTTTTTCAGCAATTCTAACACTTTCTGACTAATACCCTATATTAAATCTCCCTCTATTGAGTTATGTGGCATCAGTATATATATGGAGTCTGACTGGTCAGTCAATTAATAATTCTAAAATCAATAGATCAAGAAATAGTGTAAGCATCATGTTAGAAATATGGGAGTAAATACCACGGGAAAAAAGGAAGGAAGGAGTTGCAGTTATTTGCCTCTGAGGGGAAGAACTTGGGGATACAGATGGGGGAGAGAGATATATATTAGGGCAATGTTGTTTTTGTTATAAATCTTTTATAGTATTATTTGGCTTTAAACTAGGTGCATATATTGCTTTGAAAAAAATAAATACAAGAAAATTCACTGACGTATTTGTCACCCTCACAATGAGTCTGGTCACTGGGTCGCACATTACCACAGATCGGGAATACCAGCAAGTTAAAAATTCCAGTGAGGCTGGGCGCAGTGGCTCACACCTGTAATCCCAGCACTTTGGGAGGCAGAGGCGGGCAGATCACGAGGTCAAGACCATTCTGGCCAACATGGTGAAACCCTGTCTCTACTAAAAATACAAAATTAGCTGGGCGTGGTGGCATGTGCCTGTAATCCCAGCTACTTGGGAGGCTGAGGCAGGAGAATCACTTGAACCAGGGAGTCAGAGAGGTGTAGTGAGCCAAGACTGAGCCACTGCACTCCAACCTGGTGACAGAGAGAGACTCTGTCTCAAAGAAAAAAAAAAAATTCCAGTGAGCATCGGGACCTCCTCTAGGCTGATAATAGGTTACAGAGGAGGAGACCTAGATTGCTCATCTGATATAGGTATTCACTTGGAAATATTGCTTTCATGGAGTGTTTTGCTTGGATCTCACACACACACAAATACCGTTACTTCATTTTCCTAGCACATAGCAAAGAGCATAGTGCACAGAAGTTTCTTAGTTCTGATAGGTGGACAAGATAGGCGGGGGAGGGAGTACTTCACTTTCTTCTACCTTAAGCTTGAAAGGCAAGAATTCTGTGGTGGTTCCTGGCTGGGCCCTCCGACCATTAGTACAGGCAAACACCACCACAAGCAAGCCTCAGCCCAGGAGCAGGATTGTCATGCTTGACTCTTTCCTGTGGAAACCACCTTTGCAAAAATTATAGCACTGAGAAAATTATGACAGTGAAAGAGACCTGACCTAACTAACTCCATCTTGCCTTTAACCTCCAAACCGCCCTTGTTCATTCCTGGGCGAGGAAGAATTTCATTTATAGTTTAACTTAGAAACAGAGATGATAACAGCCCTTTCCCAAAACAAACCCCTTCATTGCCCAGGGACCATATCACCTTATAAAACTAACAAAGTAGGTAAAAGAATAGAAACTGTGGTTTAGGAGTCATACAACTGGAGGGCACAACATTTCTACCTCCCCAGTTGCTCCTATGGATAATATCACTATTATAAAACCTAAGATTGGTGTTCAAGATATTTTTCAGACTCTGCATTCTGATGAATCAGCTGGCATCACCTAGACCAGTAAACTGGCTTGTCTGATCTTAGGGCTCCCACCCAACAACTGACTCAGAGCAAGAGGACAGCTCTGACTCACTATGACTTCATCCCCGACCCAGCCAATCAGCATTTCCCATTCCCTAGCCCCCTGCATGCCATGCCATCTTTAAAGAACCCTAGCCTCCAAATTTTCAGGAAGGCTGATTTGAGTAATCATAAAACTGCAACTTCCATTTAGCCAGCTGTATGTGTATTAAACTCTTTCTCTATGCAATTATCTTGTTTTTGATACATTGGCGCTATCTGGGCAGTGGGGAAGATGAATCTGTCGGGTGTACACTATGCCCCACTGCAGAATGGGCCATGATAACATTGAAGCATATGGATCCTCCTAGTCACACTTACAGACAAAGATAAATGGGTAAAATTAAAACAACACCACTTCAAAGTTGAGATACTTCCATTAGAGGTATTTCCCTCTCAGCTTCCTTCGTGCAGCCTGAATCTTGTACCATCTCTCGAAGTCCTGCTTTTACCACCACAGGACTGGCGTAATCTTCTACAATTGTAATCTTCCCAAACAAATACTCCTTTAAACTTCTCTCTTCTTCCCCTCCCTTCTTTTTCTTTTTCCTGTAGCTCCAGACCCTTGGTTCTCTCCTATCTCCTAATTTTGAAACAGGTTCCAGGGACTTTCCCAAATAGAGACCACCCTAATAGTTCTGATCTAGCCAAACTTTAGTAAAACTCCAAGTGAAGACACCATTAGAGTTAACCCCATGCCTTTGTTTCTCATATAGGGGATGCAGTGAAAAGGTCAGGGCTTCAGAGCTAAACATACATAACAGGTGCACCATTAATAATTCCCAGTGGTATCTCTTCCCCACAGCAGTGCTTCTAAGCCCTGCACAAGTCTTGGAGTTTGCTCTGGAAAGGGAAGGAAACTATTGATTCTATGAAATTTTAAGTATTATACTTACAAAGATACTTGAAGGGGAGTAAAGCAAAGGTTCTTAGATTTTGAGTTTTGCTTGAGAGCTGGCAAGGGCTCCTATGAAGCTCTTAAAGAAAACCTACACCTCCACAGCTTCTGCTGGTTCTTGGTATAACTAAGAGGTCAAAGGAGATAAAGAAGAAGGGCATGGTAATTTTGTTTAAGCAACAGGTTAATGGCTTTTGGTTCTGAAAGACAAGGATTTGATATTGTTTGAAAGAGAGAGAGCAATTATGACAAAGGGGCCGACTGCTCTGCTTGAACAGAATTGAATTCCCTCTTCTTATGACTCTCAGTCCCACACCAATCAGTCAGTGTGAGAGCCGAGGCTAGGAGAGTGCAGATCTCTAGGGAGTGAGATGTGAGGACCAGCCCCAAGCACCTGATGGGATATCAGAACTCAGGAGAGAACTGATCCAAAAAGGAATTTTCTGTGGCAGAAATGGTCTAGAGGCTCAATTTATAAGGGGAATGTTGTCCTGAACAGTGCTAGAATTCTCTTCTGCTTCACACATGATATGGTTTGGATTTCTGTCCCTGCCCAAATCTCATGATGAATTATAATCCCCAGTGTTGGAGGAGGGGCTTGGTGGGAGGTAATTGGATCATGGGGATGGATTTTTCCCTCGCTGTTCTTGTGATAGTGAGTTCTCACAAGATCTGGTTGTTTAAAAGTGTGTAGCACCCCCACCCCACCTGCTCTCTCTTCCTCCTTTTCCAGCCATGTAAGGATGTGCCAGCTTCCCCTTCCCCTTCCACCATAATCATAAGTTTCCTGAGGCCTCCTCAGCCATGCTTCCTGTACAGCTTGTGGAACTGTGAGTCAATTGAACCTCTTTTCTTTTAACAAACTACCCAGTCACAGGTAGTTCTTTATAGCAGTGTAAGAACAAGCTAATATAACACAGAAGACAAAATGTCAGTTTCACATACTAGCCATGTGTTAGAGATGTTAGAGGAACTAGAAGAGAAAGAGGTCAGTGTCCCTGCTTGGTGAACAAGACTCATGAGAGGAAAAGTGGCTGGGGTGGTGACCACTTGCTGGAGCTCAGAGTGAGTAAGTGACAACCACCCTGAAAATGGAAGAATCCTTCTTCCCCAAAGTGCTTATAAATATTGGGGAGGGAGCTGAATATCCTGCTATTTGTTCTCTCATTGATTCAACAAGTATTTAATGTCCAGCCTTCTATATGCTGGACGTTGTCTAGGCCCTGGAGACACAAGAGTAAATAAGACAAAGTCTTTGCCTTTATTTTGTTTCTGTCAAATGACTACAGCTTCTTACTAGCCAGAACCTCTTTAAAAGGTTTTCTTTCATCTAATTAATCCCATGAGTTAAGTTCATGACACCAGCCCTCAAGGGTGAGGTCATAGAAGCCAGATACACTTCTATTGACTTCATCAATAAAATCAATTTATTGGGTCCTACATGCCAGGCATCCTGTCAAGCTCCTTGTGTATCTAATTTATTGTGACAATGTAGGGGAAGAAAAATCTTTTTTCTTCACCCCTTATAAGTTCTTAGTTGGAACAAATCCTTATAACAAAAGACAGATTAACAAGAGAAAAATAAACAGAAGTTTATTAACTTGTATATTTCATGCTGTTGGGGCTCAGAAAATGATACCCCAAAGTATGCTATTTTGACACTTTTTTTTTAAATAGGAGAAAAGGCATACAAAATATTGTTATAACATGGGTAACATTGGGGGATCACAAGAGGATAATTATTCAATAATCCAGTGCAGTATAGAAGCTTATATATCCATTTTCATATGGGGGGAAGAGATAGGGAATGTAGACAATTCTTTTGAGTGGCAGTAAATCATTAGAGAGAATGAATGGACCAAGTGAAATGAGTAGAGTTCCCTTATCCCCCTTGCAGGGTGCCTGACGGGAGTGGCTCAAACCCGTAGAGGGAGCATGCGGATGGGCAGGTCAGGGGAAGCATTTTTGGACTCCAACCCCATGGCAGCCTCTAGGATTGAGTGTTTACAGCTCCCGAAGCGTCAGTGGGTAGGTGTTAGAGTGCGCTCGTTTAGTTTTGCCAACTGTAGGTGGCTTGTATATTAATCAGCTCAATTAGACCCTCTGCCTTGTCACAAGGACAGAGGGCTTTCTATATCCCAAGTTCTTGCCCTAGTGTACCGGAAAAATCAGATCACATGTGGGCTTAGAGAATGAGTGCAAGGTTTTATTGAGTTGGAGAAGTAGCTCTGGATAACCAGAAGAGGGGTGGAGTGGGAAGGTGGTCTTCCCCTGGAGTCAGGCCACTCAGCAGCTGGGCTCTCCTCCTACTGTCCCTGACAGAATGAATTCCATGTCATCCCACCTCGATGGCCTGCTGGCACCTGCTGGTGTCTGTCAGTGGGCTCTTCTGCTCCTCTGCTCCTCTCAATGTCCATACACTTGTGTGTGTGCCTGCTAGGGTCTTGGGGGGTTTATGGGCACAGGATGGGGCAGGGGCATGGTGGGGCACAGTGGTCTTGGAAAATGCAACATTTGGGCATGAAAACAAGACTGCTTGTCCTCACTTAGGTGTGGGCACAGGCCCAAGGGTGGAGCCCTAGTCAGGAACCCTGGCTTTCTCCACCCAGCACTTCCCTGCTCCTCTCCCATATCACAAGGCACTAGAAAGCAAATACTACAGGAAGGTGAGAGGAGGGAAGGTGAGAGGAGGGAAGGTGAGAGGCAGGGTTGTGCAGGAACAAAGGTTGTCTTATTACGAACATGCTGAGCACTTTGAACTAAGGAGGCAGCCATGGAGCCAAGGTTCTCTAACCTTCTCCAGTGCCCTTGTCTCTTGCCCCTCTGCCCCTTCAAAGACAGAGGAAGGGGCTTTCCCTGAAGCTCCCTTACTTGATTAAGAGGAGTTCTTCCAGAAAGAATGCAATTGTCTTTAGATTGCCCAGGGAGGTTTAAAAAAGAAAAAAGAAAACAAAATGCAATTATCTTGGGTCCCTCCCTATAATCTTATAAAATAGAAGAGTAATTCCTAGGAAGAAAAACCAGAGTTGACACCACACTCAGAGCCCAGATAAACTTTGTCCCAGGGAACCCCTCTGGCTTTGCTGTGTTTTTTCCTTTTTGCCCAATAAATTCTGTTCCCCTCACCCTTCAGAGTGTCTGTGAGCCTATCTTTCCTGGTCATGTGACAAGAACCCAGTTTTTCCTACAACATCAGGATACCTCTTGTCTTTATAAATCTATGTTCTGCTTTTACGCAAATAGAGGATGGGCAAAGAGCTTTCCTGCATCTGCTTCCTAAGTGCCTTCAGCTCAATTATCCTGCATATTTTGGGGTGTCATCTTCTGATATCCCACAATAACATCATGGTTTATCTGACTCCAAAGCCCTGGCCTGGACAATTTTACAATCACTCAAATACGAGCATCTTAAAAGTCTAATTTACTTTCCAGTTAAAGTATTTCTGGCCAGTAAAGAGTTGCTTTAGAATATACATGTACACATCTTTGGAAAAAAGACAGTTTTTAAGCATTCTTTCTCCCTGGGGAGTTTTGTTTTCTTTGTTTTTTTTTTTTTGTTTTTGTTTTTATCATGGCTCAAATATCGTGTTAAAATATTATCTTTCAAATATTAAGATATATTCATTCAAACTCTGATTTCTTGCTTATCCAAGTCTCTAGAAAGTGCTTTCTGAACTGGCACCAATCTTTAACGTGTTAATATACAAGAAAGTACATCTTTAAATACAGACAATTGAATTCAGTTCCCCCCAGAGCCTTCTGAACGTCAGGTGGGGTTGGGGGTGAGGTGGAATATGACATAATCTAAGTGTCATGCAAAATATGCCTGTGCTTATTAGGATATAATTTAGGTTATCTCCTGGGATTGTTGCAGAGAAATCCCTGCGAGAAAGAAAAATGCTAATTCTTATCCCAATTACCAGTGTGCTCTTTAATTTAAATAGAATGCCCTCAGTGTGTTGGATGCTTTATGAGATCCATCACAAAGACATGCTCCAGCCCTCAAGGAACTTCCATCAAGAAAAGATATGACAAATTCTGGGGTTATCTAGGGCCAGACAAATAATACAAGGGAGAAGAGGAAGGGCACTTGAACCATTTTTCCTATGGCAGAAACCAAAGAGACTGGACCCTGATTAACCTTTCTTCCCTTTTATGGTATCTCTTGCTGTGGATAGAGAAATAGAATGTTTGGAACAGGAGTTAATACTTCCTTTATTTTAGAGTGCACAAGCTCACCCCAAAAATCAAACCTTCAGTGCCTACAAGATAAAGTAAAGGCCACACAGGCTCAAGATTTTATTATGGCCAGTTTTCTCTGCTACCAAATATCCCAGAAATTTGTAAGGAAAGTTAACTCCTTTTAAGTCACTGTCCCTGCTCATTCTCTGCTATGGGGAATAATGAATAGGGGGATAGTGAAACTGAGGCCTAACCTGATTAAGCCTGCCACATTTAATATACTTTGCTTGCTTTTAATCACGTACTTCTAAAAGTGATCTCCTCACTGCGGAGCAAGGAGATGGAATAAAATCTTTCGTCTTTTGTAAAACCTGTTGTCACAGTGATTGGCTTGCTGCATGTAGGCAGAACAAATTGATATTGGTTTGATATCAATAGTAATGTGTGGGAAGTATGGACGATACTGGTTTGTTTGCAGTTGGGTAGAATGAGTTATTTCTCCTGCTGTGTTTTTCAGCAGTGCTGGTGGTAATGGTCGCACCAGCTCTTGCCTAGATTCTAGTGACAGAGTTCAGGACACACTCCCACAAAATATGGCACTTTGCAATATTGAGTATTTTAAGCTGAAGGAATTTGAGAAAAGGTAGATGAGGGAGGACCCTCCAGCTTTCCCCTGAAAAAGGTTGTGAGAGTTGCTAGAGGAATTGGCAAAGGTGGAGAGATGCTAAGAAGAATCTGAACAGAAAGGACTTAAGTTTTCTCCCAGTTTATTATCCTTGGCTCATAGCCCTTTGTCCTATCACATTTTCCTATAACTTTCCACTCTTCATTGAACATACTATAAAAATACTCAGGTTTAACCATTTCTTCTGGTCCTCACTTCCTTATGAAGTCTTCTTGTCACATAAAACTTATATTAGATAAACTTGTATGCTTTTCTCTGTTAATCTGTCTTTGTTTAGAGGGGCCCCAGCGAAGAACCTAGAAAAGAAAAAATATTTTCCTTTCCTACAGTTTCTGGTAATGATGAAGGGAAAATAAGAGACTAGGACATCCATTCACCTTAGAAATTGCAGTTCAGATCGGGGATAACTGACAAAACTGTGGCAGAAGGTAAGAATTCTTACCACATCAGCTTCACTTCCCAGATCTATGAGGAAGGTAAAGAGAAGGAAATAAAAATTTCTCCTTGTCTTTGGCCAAGTGTGGTGGTTCATGCCTGTAATCCCAGCACTCTGGGAGGCCAAAGTGAGAGGATCCCTTGAGCTCAGGTGTTCAAAATCAACCTGGGTAATATAGTGAGACGCCATCTCTACAAAAAAAAAAAAAAAAAAAAAAAAAAGCCAAGTATGGTGCCACACCTGTAGTCCCAGCTACTCAGGCAGCTAAGTGCCACTGTGGGCAACAGAGCAAGACCATCTCAAAAAACAAAGGAACAAAAAAATTTATCCAGGTCCATTTCTTTTCAAATTCAGATTAGCAGGACAAAACCATTTGTAAAAATTAGTTCCTTGGATTGGTTAGTGAAGGAAGTATTTATTTTTCACCTTTATGTCAGTTTGCTTGGATATAGTCATGCTAGGTATAGGCAGCAATTAAGGTGATCTTATTAAGCCTGCAAATAACAGAAAACCCTTGCCAAAGGATATGCCTTCTTAAAAGGGGTAAAATTTTGATTTTCCTACAAACAGAATGAGCACATGCCAAATATTTTATTGAGCTCATTAATTCAAGAGGGAACTAGTAAGATATTATAATCAATTTAAAGGAACACCCAAAGAATAGAGGCATATGTAAGCAATTAGAAATACAAAAATGAGGCTGGTCACAGTGGCACATTCCTGTAATCCCAGCACTTTGGGAGGCCAAGATGGGCAGATTGCTTGAGGCCAGGAATTCGAGACCAGCCTGGCCAACAAGGCAAAACCTGGTCTCTACTAAAAATAAAAAAATTAGCTGGGCACGGTGGTGCATGCCTGTAGTCTCATCTACTCAGGAGGCTGAGGCACAAGAATCGCTTGGACCCAGGAGGTAGAAGCTGCAGTGAGCCGAGATCCTGCTACTGCCCTCTAGCCTGGGTGACAGAGCTAGACTCTGTCTCAGAATAATAAATAAATAAATAAATAAATAAATAAATAAATAAATAAATAAATAAACTAAAATGAATTTACTTAGTAGAACAAAACTATGGGAGATTAGTCACTTTTGCCAGACAAAATTCATTTGCACATTTATGGACAGGAGTTATTTGAATTCCTGGCAGCTACATATAATATACAGAGTTGTAAAATAGTTCAACAACACAGAAAGGTGCAGAGACCCCATAGAATCAGATAATTTGGAAGAGTGCACTAAACAGTGCCTAGTTTTCCTTTGAAGGTCATTTGTCTATTTTAAAGTCTTTCAGAATTTTTCCCTTTGTCCTTCAGTGGCTTAAACCAGTAAGTTTATTTATCTCATGTACCAAATAGTCTGGAGATAAGCAATATGACATTGTGATTTGTATTAAGATATGCATGTTTGATCTTCCTCATTTCCTGGCACATAGCTCCTAGAACCCTTGGAATCTCCAAAATGACGTGTCTTTTTGTATGCTAATGAGTTGACTGATGACTAGAGGACTCTTGGATAGTGGCTGGTTGCCAGGGAACCCAATGTGTGATTGGAGGGTTGAGACTTACAGCCCTTCCCAAACTCCAGGGAGGGGAGAGGGGCTAAAGGTTGAGTTATCAACAAATGATCAATGATTTAATAAGTCATGCCTACATACTGAAGCCTTCATTAAAAACAAAAGGGATAGGTAGGGAGAGCTTTCGGCTGAACACATGGAGATGCCTGGAGCGTGATGTGCATGGGAGCACATGGAGGCTCAGCCCTACTTCCCATCTGCCTTGCCCTGTGCATCTCTTCCATCTGGCTGTTTATCTGTATCCTTTATAACATCCTTTATAATAAATGGGTAAATGTAAGTAAAGTACTTCCCCAAGTTCTGCAAGCTGTTCTAGCAAATTAAGTGAACTTGACAAGAGGGTTGCGGGAACCCTGATTTACAACCAATTGGTGAGAAGCACAGATCACAACTGGGACTTATGGTTGGCATCTAAAGTGGGGGGCAGTCTTGTGGGAGTGAGCTCTTAACATGTGAGACCTGACACTATCTCCAGGAGACAGTGTCAAAAGTGAATTGAACTAGAGGATGCCCAGCTGGTGTCTGCTGGAGAATCTGGTGTCAAAAGTGTTGTGCTGAGTGACTGTAAGGGGAATAGAGTAGGAAGAGCAGTTTGGTTTTCCTATATCTCAACACCAGTCCAAAGCTGGTACAGTGGCCTAGGTGCATTAAATCTTGTCTCCTTCTATCTCCTGCTTTTCATCTGTTAGGACTCAGAACATGATATCCCAAAATATGGTGCTTTGGTACATGCCGAGTGCTTTGAACAAAGGAGATGGAAAGGCCTCAGAAATAAGCCTTGGTACCAAGGTTTCTCTCTGACCTTTTCCTCCTCCCTCCTTTTCTTTCCATGAGGGGCTGTCTCTGAAGTTCTTTTCTCTGATTGAGAGAAATTCTTCCAAAAGGAATGCAATTATCTTGAACCCCCTCCCTAGAAATCTCATCAAACAACCAAGGAAGATTAATCACCAGAGAAGAGATTAAAAGTTATCAGCATGCCTAGACAGGCTATTGTCTATTCTTCTGGAGGCTGCTCCACAACAACTTTTATTACTGGAGACACTTTCATCTGCCTTATAAGACAACCTTTGTTCACCATGCAGTTCCTCCCCTTTCCCTCCCCTAATTTGTCACCACCTCCCATGAAAGCCTCAAGCCTTTATTCCTTTATGCTATTTAAGCTTAAGCCATCTGGCCCTTCTTTGAATATTATATTTTGTGTGACTCCTGTGCACAGGTGCACATTAATAAATATGTATGCCTTTTCTCCTGTTTATTGTCAGTTTATTTCAGCAAACTCAATTAATTGAACCTTCAGAGGGAAAATTTAAACTTCCCTACACATCCTTAGTGTCATGGGCACAACTGCTGGGGCCAGTGTCACAGGCAGTAAAGGAATTTACCAAGACAGTTGTGGGGAAAGAAAGGAAGATTTATTAGAGGGAGAGTTTGTTGCAAGGAGGTAACAGGCAGCATGGTAGAGAAGGGGCTGTCTGCAGAGAGGCAGGGGCTGGAGGGAAGTTTTATGTAAGGTTGTACTGGAGATGTCACATGTGGAATGAGGTATTTGGGAACCGGATGTTGTGCCAGCAGGCTGTCTGTGATAAGCAGTCTCTCAGAACAATTGTTCTCCCCAACCTGGGACCCCTTCCTTCTTGATGCTTACTTATGTTTTCAGGACTCCACATTCTCCCGTGACAGAACAACAATGACAGATCTTTGGCACTGGGGTGAAGGTCTTATCTTCCAACTATTTCCTGCTGGTCTGGGGTGTAGAGTTGCCCCTACCTGTGATTGTTGTTCTGTCAGGATACCCTGTGAGCTCTTATCCCAGATTGTGGGACTTAGGATATTGAATTTTGCTGGAGGAGGTAACTCATTAGAGAGGGGGAGCATGTCAAGGCAAAACTGGTGTCCAGCCAAATCCAGTGGAGAGTTGTAAAGGTAGCAAGCATCATTAGGGAGAGACTGATATCCTGTTCACAGCATTAACTGATATCCTGTTGTAGCAAGCATCATTAGGGGGACACTGATATCCTGTTCGCAGCATTATTTGAAGGTGAAACTGCTGAATTCTGGAAGATAAAATTTTGTTTTGTTTTTTAAGCCAGTTATTGAAAAGGCAAAAAACAAAACAAAACAAAACTTTTTGCAGTATGACTGCTTTTCCTTATTGGAAGCCCATTTAGATAACCTGGAAGTTAAACTTGAAAAAACGTGCTTGAATTTAATCCGACACAGCAACAGTGTGTTTAAGGTTGTGAGTATAACAGGGGAATATATGACTGTTAGAAACAGCATGAGAAGTTTCTGGATTACACTGAAAATTTAGACATAGTAAGGAAAGTTAAGAGCACAGAATTAAGTTTTACTGGAGGAAATCTTTACTTCTCTAGACATTCAAGATAAAACATTTTAGCAGTAAGTCATAACAACAGTTAGAACTGGAGGAAAAAAGTTACAGGAGCTGACAAAAATGCTGAAAGAGAGAATTATTATTTTAGGCCTTTTCAAGGGGAGAAAAAAGCTGAAAGCAATGAGAGACACAGCAAAAGGTGAATTTCTGAGATATGATTCTGAGAAATTTTTAAGATGTTATAAAATAAAAAGTAATTTTTTTTTTTAGTTTTGTGAAGACCAAATCAATACTTAAGAAAACCTTGTTTTAACATAGGGGACCAATCTTTAAAGACCATTATAAATAATTTCCTTTTAATTATAACCAGTTTAATCACATACAAAATTCCTTTCATAAATTCCCCTTCATGAACTTTTCATGACTTACACAGACCATCTATGACATGTCTGGACTTTCTGACTTGTCCTAAACATCTCTGTTTTTAAACAACCAGTCATTTTACTTTAGGACAAGATTTACCATACAAGATTCTTTCTCATATAAAATCTTTCTTCTTTATAACTTTCCTTACCAAAAATACCTCTTTAGACAAAAGTCATTTTTCTTATGTTAGGAAGTTATGGTTTGTATTATATGTTGCTGTGCAACTCCTGTGAAGGAGGAGCAGATAAGAAAGTTGTCTACATACTTCAGAAGTTATCCCCCCTCAAGAGATTGTTCAGTTAGACTTCTTGCTAGGGCTTGTCTGAATAAGTGTGGGCTCTTTTTTAAACCCC
This sequence comes from Mandrillus leucophaeus, assembly GCF_000951045.1. NCBI lineage: Eukaryota > Metazoa > Chordata > Mammalia > Primates > Cercopithecidae > Mandrillus > Mandrillus leucophaeus. Next base: position 943,185 of record NW_012104787.1, on the reverse strand, counting down.
TGCTGTAGGACTATCTAGGTTGAAGATGATGCAGGATTTTTCTTGGCCCCTTTGCGAAACTCCCGGGAGGGGCTCCTTGTCTACTTAGCTCACCACGCTTAACCCCTTGTGAGAGGGAACACGTGAGCAAGTGAGTGCAGGATCTGTCTGGTCACTCCACAAAAACAGGAGCAAGCTCTGTGCAGGGCCCACAACCAGGGCCCATAGCCCTGGCAAGGGTGCCCATGACCCCAAAACCCCAGAGGGGGTGTTAGTTTGCTAATTAGCTCTTTTAGTTCTGCTATCCACAGCCTGATGGACGGCAGTGCGTTAGCAGCTCAGTCATTCCCTGGCCCCATTGCACAGGGCAGCTGTCTTCTGCTGGTGAAGGCAAAGGGCCAATGTGACAGCCTTTCTGTGTACCTGTACTCAGTGGGTCCTGAGCTCTTGTCCAGCATCCAAGAAGAATGAAGTCATGCTTGACGATTGAAGGATGGTGAGGGCAGAGAATTTTACTGAGCAATGAAAACAGTTCTCAGCAGAGAGGAGAGCTGGAAGGGCAAGTCATCTTTCCTCAAAGTCAGAAGATCTCTTCCCCAAAGTCAGGCTGTTTCCCATCAAAATCAGGCCATCTCCTCCCCAAAGTTAGGCCATCTCTTCCCCAAAGTCAGGCCATTTCCCTCCACAAACTGAGTCTGGGGTGGGGGCAGGGAAGGCTATAGGTAGTATTGGAAAAGACAACATTTGGCTACTTTGCCTGGAAGGGAGGGAGGTTCTCTCCTATCCTTTCTGGTCAAAAGTTCCCAATACCTATGTGTAGCACAACTGGAACATATGTTTTGAGACTGTGAGTGCACAGAAGTCAAGAATTGAGGTTTGGGAACCTCTGCTTAGGTTTCAAAGGATTTATGGAAATGCCTAGATGTCCAGGAGGAAGTTTGTTGCAGGGGTGGGGCCCTCATGGAGAACCTCTGCTAGGGCAGTGTGGAAGGGAAATATGGGATCAGAACCTCCACACAGAGTTCCCATTGGGGTGCTGCCTAGTTGAGCTATGAAAAGAGGGCCATCAGCCTCCAAACCCCAGAATGGTAAATCCACCAACAGCTTACACCATGTGCTTGGAAAAGCTGCAGATGCTCAACACCAGCCTGTGAAAGCAGCCAGGAGGAAGGCTGTGTATCCTGCAAAGCCACAGAGGCAGAGTTGCCCAAGACCATGGGAACCCACCTCTTGCATCAGCGTAACCTGGATGTAAGACATGGAGTCAAAGGAGATCATTTTGGAGCTTTAAAATTTAACTGCCCTGCTGGATTTCAGACTCACATGGGCCCTGTAACCCCTTCATTTTGGCCAGTTTCTACTATTTTAAACAGCTATATTTACATAATGCCTATACATCCATTGTATCTAGGAAGTAACAACTTGCATTAATTTTACAGGCTCATAGTGGAAGGGACTTGCCTTGTCTCAAATAAAATATTGAACTGTAAACTTTTAAGTTAATGCTAAAATAGGTTAAGACTTTGGGGGACTGTTGGGAAGGCATAATTGGTTTTAAAATGTGAGGACATAAAATTTAGGAGGGGCCAGAGGTGGAATGATATGGTTTGGTTGTGTTCCCACCCAAATCTCATCTTAAATTCCCATGTGTTGTGGGAAGGACCCCGTGGGAGGTAATTAAATCATGGAGGCAAGTCTTTCCCATGCTGTTCTTGTGATAGTAAATAAGTCTCACAAAATCTAATGGTTTTAAAAAGAGGCATTCCCCTGCACAAGCTCTCTCTTTACCTGCTGCCATCCATGTAAAATATAACTTGCTCCTCCTTGCTTTCCACCATAATTGTAAGGTTTCCCTAGCTACATGAAATTGTAAGTTCATTAAACCTCCTTTTTTTTTTTTGTAAATTACCCAGTCTCCAGTATACCTTTATCAGCAGCATAAAAACAAACTAGTACAGAATCTAGTAGGGCAGCAGTGGTTAGATGTTTTTCTACTGGGACCTTCTGGTCCACTGGGGAGTGGCCCCAGCTGGGGACCTTCAGTTGTCTCTGGGCTTGGATGCTGTCTACTGAGAGGTTGGGTTGTAGGAGAGGAAAGGGAGAGAGTAGGGGAGCAGTACCCAGGCAGTTCCCATGCATTCCCCAAGCAGTGGCTGAGCACTCCCCCTGTGGGCCACCAAAATGTCGCAGGTGCAACTGTTGGGGCTGGTGTCATGGGCAGTAAAGTAATTTACCAAGACAATTGTGGGAAAAGAAAGGCAGATTTATTAGAGAGAAAGTATGTTGCAAGGAAGCAATGGGCAACACAGCAGAGAAGGGGCTGTCTGCAAAGAGGCAGAGGCTGGAGGGAAGTTTTCTAAGGTTATGCTGGGGAGGCTGCATGCAGGATGAGGTATTTGGGAACAGGATTTTGTGCCAGGGAGTTGTTTGTGATTGGTCTATCAGAACAATTTTTCTCTCCCACCTGGAACCCCTTCTTCATTGTTGCTTAATTGTCAGGACTCCACACTTAGTTTTATCCTCATGGTTGCAAGATAGCAGCTTTGCCTCCAGGAAGCTCTTTCTGAATTCTAGGCAGGAAGAAGATTTTCTTCTCCTGCTCTTCTCCTTCTGAAATTTTCTCTTTATATTTGGAAAGGGAAAAACTCCACAGGGATCATATGGCTACCCACAGCTGCAAGGGAGACAGGGAAGGTGAGTGTTCTGGCTGTTTGCCCTCTATAGCAGAGGAGAACAAGGGAAAAGGGGGGCACTCAGTGGTTTTCAGACAGCTGGCCTTTATCTACCATAGTACACTTAATCCCTTATTAATATTTTAGGTGGGATCCTAAAAAGAATTTCTCCACTTACAACTATAGATAAACTTTTATTTAAGATTTTAAAGACACGTATATTGGGTATATATGTAGGTAATTATATAGTGTAATGGTCAGACTACAAAATGGTGAGCTTAAATATAAAAACCCAAACTGCTACTGGGAAGGTTGTGAACTAAAATTCCAAATTTAGAAAAGTCTTAGGCATGCAGAGCTATTTGGAAAGAAAGGTCCAAGAAGTTGAGTTGATGTGTGGAAGGAATTGTTTTTCTTTTTTTTATTATTTTTATTTTTTATTTTTTAGGAGTGAAAATTGAATCTAAAAATCTAACAGCTAGAGGCTTTTGTGGATGTAGGTGGAATTTGTAGGAATGAAATATTTGAAGTGTTGTGTTTGATCCAGGAGGGTTATTCTTTTGTGCTTTTTCTCTTGGATTTTCTATTCTTTTTGATAGGAAAATAGGCCCAGATGTGTGAGCCACATGTTCCTAGGTAGTGCTCAGGAAGGCTTACCTGCCATCTGGAGTAGTTTACCTTCCACTTTGGGAACAGAAGGACTCAATCCCATTTACATGTGTCACTGCAGCATTCTACATCCAAATTTCTATTCTGTAGTCTCTGTCTCTGCTTTCTATGATTAAGAGGTACAGATAGTTAGCTTCTCCTTGAGAACTGGTTTCAGTAAAGGTTAGCCTGCTGTCCCAAGAAAATGTCTCAAATGACATTTGATATTATAGCTATGACTTACTTCATGTTATTATTTTAGGTGTCTACAACCAGTTCCACATGTCTTATACCAATCCATCCCTCCTTACTCAGATGAGTAGTAAGAGTTTTCTAGCCATGGAAAGGTCAGTGTGTGACTCCTTTCTGTCTGAAGGCTAGACCATCTTCCCTGGCTGGTGTTACCCATGATGTTACTGATGGTCTTGTGAAGGCCAAGGCCCTTGGCCCGCTGAAGGTTCACTGAAAAATTACTGACATGAGGCAAATTGATTAATAGGAGAAAAGCCATATAAATGTATTTAACATGTAGGCATGGGAGCCCTCACAATGAAGACCCAACCCCCGCAACATGGTTCAGAAACTTATATGCTATTCTGGCAAAACAGGTTATGGGAGAGGGGAGAAGAGGAATTCTATTGAGGGGGATTACCGCAGAGAATGAATGGACTGAGAACAGAGATTAATTTCTAAATAGTGAAACTGTCTTTGCAAAAATTATTATTATTTTAACCTAAATAGACAGAGATAAAAAATTATATCAGTGAGAAAATTTTAACAGTGAAAGAGATCTGAGGGAACCCATCCCCCGATCTTGCCTTTCCCCTAAGTATTACTGGATTTTTAGGCAGAGCTAACTTTGGAAGACATATGGATTATAATTTAAATAACAGGCCTCACCCTAAACTCAACTGCTTTTGTAAAGTTAATGGGAGGCCCTGAGGTTGTGGGGAGGAGGGGAGCCTGAGTCCTGCTAAGGCTCAGACATAAACAATTGTCAGTCCTTATCCTGGAGGTTAGAAGATATGCAACTTTCTCAATTACCCCTGCACATAACATGACTATTGTAGCACCTAAGATTGGCCTGTTGAGATATCTTTTCAGGGTTTTTGCATGTCTGACACCCATGGCTCTGCCTGGATTCATCTGGATCCACCAACCCCACTCCTGTGGCCCCACCCAGAAGTGATTCAGCTTGCAGGAGGACAGCTTCACCTTCCGGTGATTTTGTCTCTGCCCCAACCAATTAATAGCAAGCATAGCCACCCCCACCCCTTTCCCAAACTGCCTTTGAGAAACCCATAACCTATGAACTTCAGACAAGAATGATTTGAGTACTAACTCCATCTCCCACGTGGCATGGCTAGACTTCTGTCTATTAAACTCTTCCTCTACTATAATGCTGTGGTCTATACTTGTGCAGCAGGCAGGAAAAACCTCTCCAGTGGTTACAATAGTTCTGTTGACAGTGAAAGTTTCTGTTCAGGTGTGGTTACATGCCTGGTCTTACAGGAAGAGGAAGAAAAAATCAATTGTTCTTGGTGGGCCTGGATCTTAGGCAGATAGAGGATCTTCAACTTTTTTGGGAAAGATAGTGGTAGAGTCAGTGGGGAGATCAGACAGAACTTGAGCTTTCTTAAGTTCACCATGTCAAAATGCCATATTTTGGGGTATGAGTTTCTGAGCCCCAAACAGTCTCTTCTGTGGAACAGCTTTCATCTTTCACAGCACCTTTGCCCTTGATGTTCTCCCTGTTATGTGAGCCTCACTGGCTTCCAGTTCTAGTTTTCAGCTCTCTTATTCCCCCTGTTTCTCCATGTCCATTTTCCTCCTCTCCTTTCTCTATAGGGAAGGGAAAAAATAATCCTTTGCTTCTGCCCTTCCAGATTCTTGGCTGGGTCTCTGTAATGAAAGATTAACAAGAGAAAAATGAACAGAAGTTTACAGTATATTTAACACATACATGGGAGAAACTCAGGATGAGTAATCCAAAGGGGTGGTCAAAACTTCAGTTTAAATTTCAACCAAAGAAAATGAGCTTTTGGGCTTCTGGCTCAGGGAGACAAGTTTTGGGAAAGTAACCAGGAAAAGTATGGTAAACAAGGGTAAGATTTGTAGTGCAGACTTAAGCAGAGTCCTTTAATAAGAGTATCCTGGTACAGAGAGGGAGATACCCTTACAGATGGAGATTTCCTTTATAGATGTAAATTTCACTTACAAAAGAGAAACTTATACTCTTGTCGTTGCTGTTTCTCAAAATATTCAGCTCAAAATAATCCTGATGTCAAAGAGGCATATTTTAGGGTGGCATATTCTGGTCTCCTACAATCCTGTGCCTTTTCTTGTCTTAGTATCAATATATCAGTTTTGTTTGCTTTTTCTTTAAAGCCCCTCTTCTTGCTCTCACAGTGAGAGGGTTTCTATTTCCTCTCAGAATGCAATCAGAAGAATGACCTCCTCAGGAAACAGACTCTCCATTTCTGGGAATTCTTGCTTTTTAGAAGCAAAACCAGCTTTCTTTGCTTCAAAACATCTGTAGCCACCTCCGGTTGCAGAGGCCTGCAGAGATCCAAACCTCTGAAGTTCAAAGGCTGTCTGCTGATTAGCACCCTGAAGAGACTAGGGAAAATATGCCTTGGGGCTTTTAATCTTCCACATGGGAGCCACAATACAAATTGTCTATTTACATTCTGATGAATAATGAGGAGCTGGAGAACGACTGGCTGTCTAGGAAATGTCAGTACCAATGTAAAAAGGGTAAAGAGAAGGAGCTGGCTGGAGATGCCACTGGGTTCCCCAACAACCACAGCTAAGGTGAACGGTTATGGCCAAGGGGTTCCTCCAAGGCTTCCATGAGCAAACTGGGAGTAAATGAGTGTTCAGTGAGAATAGGAGATCCAGACCATTCTCTATCTTAATGTGGATTGTGGAAAGGGCCATGAACCCAAAATGAAGAGATTTAGTTCTAGTCTTGACTTTTCCTCTGATTACATGTGCAGGTCTTACTTTCTATTACTTCTCTGGGCTTTACTTTTTAAAATTATTAAATCTACAGTCTCCAGCTAGAAACACGTGATTGTGATGCCCTAGAGGTTTCTATTCTCAGTGAACTATACTAGCAGAGCCCGCAGAAGAGCAAGGATGTTCTTTGAAGACTGGTTCCCATAAGGAATGTTTAATATGACAGGAATTGGAAATGCAGTGCCAACATTACATGAAGGAGTAGCAGTGCTTTGTAGTTGGTCTCAAAAAAGGTTTTTATTATTATGTCAGACTAGAATATCCCATACTGGTTCTCATGCATTCTTAGAGTGATGGATTCAAAGAAACTTAAACACCTTAAAAAAACAAACTTCAAAAGATATAAGATGGCATAGGGGCTTTATCTCCCATCTTTTATCCCTTGTTCCCCAAAAATTAAAAAGCAAGAGCTCGACTCTCAGATAGCAGACACATGCTGAAACAAAGATCTTAGACCATCAAGAATAGAAACTGTAAGGGCAAAGGAAGCTTTGCTTCTACTCTCTGAAAGTTTGATAATTTGAGTCTCTGGAATAAACTGGACAGTAGACAGATTAACAGGAGAAAAGGCGCACAAATTTATTATGTACATTTGCACAGGAATCCCACAATATAGGAGACTCAAAGAAGGACCAGATAGTCAAAACTTAAATAGCATTTTGAGCTATGCAAATAAATAGGAGATTGGGGTATCTTTAAGGTAGGTAGCAATAGGTCTGGGATGTTAAGAGGAGGAAATGTGTGATGAACAAAGGCTGATGTTTTATGCAGATAAAGTCTTTCAGGTAGAAATCCTCAGAAGAATAGGTAGTATCAACCTTTAGTCTATTTTCCTGTGAATTAGCCTTCTTTGTTTGATGAGAGTATAGGGAGGGTGCTGAGCACAATTGCATTCCTTCTGGAGGAACTGCCCCTAAACAGGTAAAGGAACTTGAGAGAAAGACCCTCCCTGCATTTGCTGCTCAGTTTGAAGTCCAAAGCTGCATATTTTTAGATATCATTTTCTGAGCTCCAACAATACTGCTACACTTCAGGCCTGTTGAGGAAAAGATCAGTGAACAAAAAGGCCAGTGAACCGAGAGAGAGAGAGAGACCTTGACATTATGATTGTGGGCTTGTTGGAGCAGGGAAGAGATTAAAAATATGGCTTTAAACTGCAAGGTAAATAGAGTTATCCCTCTTTGACCCACGCAGTGTTTCAGTTCCTGATAACACTAACAATAATAATTAAAATTATTCACAAAGATTTATTGAATGCAGATGGCTAACCATAGAGTTTAAGGGCTTTCTTCATTTGACCTTCACAACTGCCCTATCACATAGGTCGTATTATTATAAACAAAGAAACCAAGGCTCAGAGAAGTTATTTGCTCAAGTTCTCAAAGTGAATGAGTCAGGTTGTCAGGATTTGCATCCATATCTGTAGGTGGATGTGGAGGCTAAGGCAATCTATCTTGGATGATAATCGACCATATTACCTTCTGATTAACCCCTGTTCCTGAGAGGCCTTTAAGATCTCCAGTTTATCTATTGTTCCCTGTGTAAAAGCAGGTACTTACTGTAAATCCTGCCCTTAAGTCAAACAGTCTTGATGCTGTTGTAGTTCAATTGTCCTAGATATCCCTCCTGAATCACCTCTCCCCTATGGTATATAAGCCTGGGTCTGGAGGGTAATAATGTGGGAATCCACCATCTTGTCTCACCACCTACCAAGACACAGACATGGATTCTCTTTGTAAGTCCCTATTAAATGTGGTGTGTGTGTGTGTGTGTGTGTGTGTGTGTGTGTGTTTAAACTGACTATGTCAGTCTCTTTCTTTAAATGCTCAGCTTCCTTGGACTTTGGGATAGGTTTGCATAGACCTGCCCATTGCAGAACAGTGAGATTTGTAGCAATGGAGTAATTGAAGTGTTCTGTCAGATCCAAGGAGGTTATTCTTTTGTGCCTTATCTGACTCCAGAGGTTGTACTTTCAACTTCTTTCCTCTGGTGTCTCTACTTCTTATCAGGAGGCTATGGTCTCACTCTGCACAGCTGCTGCCATTACTATTATAGGAGACCAGAATATGCCACCCCAATATATGTCACTTTGGCATGAGAATTATTTTGAGCTGAAGGCAATTGAGCAGAAATAAATACAAGGAAAGCTCTCTGCCCTTCCCCATTGCTTCTGAGTAGGACATAAATTTACAACGGCAAAGGTGACCCCACTCCCTCTCTACCAGGGAAGACAAAAGTTGATCACTAAAGACAACTTTTGATCCTGATCAGCTTGGAGGCTGCACCAGATCAATCTAAACAACTTCCAATTGTCTGCCTTCCCTCAATTGGTTATCCATGGAGATTCAAAGTTATTTTTCCTTTGTCCTGTCACTTCTCTAAAAATTTACTTTTTTTGTTGTTGCTGTTGTTGAAAATGCTATATAATCTGGATTTCTAAGCCACTTCTTTGAGAAGTACTCATTCCCTGTAAATCTTCCATGTATACATGAGGTATACATGTTAATAAACTTATGGTTGTTTTTCTCTTGTTAATCTCTCTTTTGTTACAGGAGTCCATCCCAGCTAAGAACTATGAAGGGAAGAGGGAAAATTATTTTTCCTTCCCTACACTATTATAACATCTAATGCATCCCTTTTCAAAGGCTTCTGGAACCCTGGGGTTACATAGAAATGTACTAGGGTTCTGTGAGGGTCACTTTTCCAGTGGCCTCTAGGTGCCTTTGTGAATCACTGCCTATCCCCAAGCCTCATTTTGGCTTTGTGAATAATTTGTTTTTTCCCCTTGAGTTCAAGTCATTATTTTCTTTCCTTCTTTAAATTACATCTCCATCTTTATTTCTAATGCAATTAGAGACTGCTCCAGAAAGTTAAATCTGCAAGTGTTTCTGGCTAAAGCTGAAAATTCATTATATTTGTCTAATTGTAACCCAAATAGGAAACAACATAAGGAAAAAAGTCCCATTCAACCTACATCTCTAATCCTATTGCCCTATTTTTCTCATGCAACACTGTGTGGTTATACAATGTTCCCTTCGGAGAGGCTGGAGAGGGCAGAAGGAAGGGTCTAGTATAACTGCTGGGATGGGATGTGGGCATTCTTAGATCCTTGGTTATGTCTCCATCAAAAGATTGTTTCAAATTTTTAGAAGTTGGGGGTTTCAAACAGTGTCCCTATGGTTTTCTCCATTTTGAATGAAAATTTTTTAGCAACAAAGGAAGAAGAAATATGCTCCTCTCACATTTATTCTCACTTATGTTTTGAATTTGAATGTGCAAATAGATGTAGCCAGACTCTCAAAGTCAAGAGTTTCAAATTCAAAGTCCATCATGAATAATCAGGTGACATAACCAAACTGAAGTGCCCTGCTCAGGGAGACAATGGAGATGGGTGATGTAGTAGTCTGTTCTCACACTGCTATAAAGATACTACCCAAGACTGGGTAATTTATAAAGGAAAGAGGCTTAATTGACTTACAGTTCCACATGGCTAGAGAGGCCTCAGAAAACTTACAATCATAGTGGAAAGGGAAGCAAACACATTTTTCCTCACAAGGCAGCAGGAGAGACAAGTGTGAGGAGTGAAGGGGAAAGAGCTCCTTATAAAACCATCAGATCTTGTGAGAACTCACTCACTATCACAAGAACAGCATGGAGGAAACTGACTCCATGATCCAATTACCTCCCACCAGGTCTCTCCCTAGACATGTGGGTATTGTGGGGATTATAATTCAATATGAGATTTGGGTGGGGACATAGCCAAACCATATCATTTCACCTCGGCCCCTCCCAAATCCCATTTCCTCATGTTTCAAAACCAATCATGCCTTCCCAATAGTCCACTAAAGTCTTAATTCATTCCAGCATTAACTCAAAAATCCAAGTCCAAAGTCTCATCTGAGACAAGGCAAGTCTTATCCGCCTAGGAGCCTGAAATCAAAAGCAAGTTAGTTAGTTACAAGATACAATGGGGGTACAGGCATTAGATAAATGCTCCCATTCCAAATGGGAGAAATTGGCCAAAACAAAGGGGCTACATGTGCCGCCCATACAAGTCCAAAATCCAACAGGGGAGTCATTAAATCTTAAAGCTCCCAAACTGTCTCCTTTGACTCCATATTTCACATTCAGGTCATGCTGATGCAAGAGGTGGGCTCCCACAGTGTTGGACAACTCTACCCCTGTGGCTTTGCAGGGTACAGTCCCCTGCCCTGGCTGCTTTCATAGGCTGGCATTCAGCAACTGCAGCTTCTCCAGACACACAGTGCAAGCATTTAGGGGATCTACCATTCTGAGGTCTGGAGGATGGTGGCCTCTTCTCACAGCTCCACTAGGCAGTGCCACAGCGGGGACTCTGTGGGGGCTCCAACCTCCAATTTCCCTTCCATACTGCCTTAGCAGAGGTTCTTCATGAGGGTTCTACCCCTGAAGCAAACTTCTGCCTGGACACCCAGGCATTTCCATACATCTTCTGAAACCTAAGTAGAGGTTCCCAAATCTCAATTCTTGACTTCTGTACACCCGCAGGCCCAAAACCACATGGAATCTGCCAAGGCTTAGGGCTTGCACCCTCTGAAGCAACAACCTGAGCTGTATGTTGGCCCCTTATGACCAAGGCTGGGACATAGGACGCCAAGTCCTAAGGCTGCACAGAGCAGCAGAAGGGCCCTGGACCTGGCCTGCAAAATCATTTTTTTTATTTTAGGCCTCTGGGCCTGTGATGGGGGAGGCTGCCATGAAGGTCTCTGACATGCCCTGGAGACATTTTCCCCATTGTCTTGGTGATTAACAGTCAGCTCCTCATTACTTATGCAGTAATTCCTGTAGCTGGCTTGAATTTTTCCTGAGAAAATGGGTTTTTCTTTTCTATTGCATGGTCAGGCTGCAAATTTTCCAAACTTTTATGCTGTGTCACCTTTTGAATGCTTTGCTGCTTAGAAATTTCTTCTACCAGATACCCTAATTCATCTCTCTCAAGTTCAAAGTTCCACAGATGTCTCGAACAGGAGCAAAATGTTGCCAGTTTCTTTGCTAAAACATAGCAAGAGTGATCTTTACTCCAGTTCCCAACAAGTTTCTCATCTCCATCTAAGACCACCTTAGCCTAGACTTCATTGTTCACATCACTATCAGAATTTTGGTCAAAACTGTTCAACAAATCTCTAGGAAGTTACACACTTTCTTCACATCTTCCTGTTTTCTTCTGAGCCCTCCAAACTGTTTCAATGTCTTTCTGTTATCCAGTTCCAAAGTCACTTCCACATTTTCAAGTATCTTTCTAGCAGTACCCCACTCTCTGTGGTACCAATTTACTGTATTAGTCCGTTTTCTTACTGCTATAAAGATACTACTTGAGACTGGGTAATTTATATAGGAAAGAGGTTTAATTGACTTAGTTCTGCATTGCTGCATTACAATCATGGCAGAAAGGGAAGCTAACACATCCTTCTTCACAAGGCAGCAGGAGAGAGAAGTGCTAGAAGGAAAGGGGAAAGAGCCCCTTATAAAACCATCAGATCTCATGAGAAGTCACTCACTATCACAAAAACAGCATGGGGAAAGTGACCCCATGACTCAATTGTCTCCCACCAGGCCTCTCCCTAGACATGTAGGGATTAGGGGGATTACAATTTGAAATGAGATTTGGGTGGGAACACAGCTAAACCATATAAAGTGAGAACTGTGCAAGGCGCATGCCCCTCTTTAGGGACTGCCCCTATTTAGCCTCAGTTAATTTTTGCCTCCTGGAATTGGAGATTCAACGTAACTATATCTTTTAAGTTTTCAAGAGGATCCAGAAATCCAGAAATTTACATGAAAGCTCTGAATTTTTGAATGCTGGCAGCTAATTTTAAAAAGTGTAAAACACTCTGTAGAAAAAAAAACCCACATGTAGGATAAACAAAACACAGTCTTGGCACTGCAGGCTGCCATTTTACAACCTCTACTCTAGAACTTTATCGAGTGAAGGTAGAACCAGGATTTGCGTAAAGAGAAGAGGAAAGCATTAGACATTTTAAAATTTCAGAGGGTATTGGGTGGTACTCTGCCACACTCAGTGGCTTCCTCCACAACCAGCTGCATGAGGCCAAAACTGAATGCCTGAAGAGGATTTGAACAGAGGCTGAGAATGTGGACAGACCTCCTACTTAATACATGCTGACTTTGGCTTTCTTTTAGCTCCATAGGTCTATGATTTTATGCAACCAAGAAATAGGCTCTATAAGAGTTAAATGGACAGACAAGTTACTTCCAGTTGTGTGTATCAATGTCATCATTGCTGGCACAATTACTCTTAAGATGTCTTTAAAAGGAAGGTGGGGATTGGATTGCTGCAGACTGGCCTGCTTGGTGCTTAGGTTTCTGTGAGGAAATTAACTGGAACAAGAGAAACAACCCAATCCATGTAATGATATGACATTAAAACTGGTACTTAAAGAATAGGAAGAATTTGGACACAAAAAAAGCTTGGATGGAAAAAACAGTACCCTCGGAGGAAGCAACAGTGTGAGTAAAGTCACAGAGATAGTATATATATATATTACATTCAGGCAGCCTCCAGTAGTTAGATTTCACCATTTCTTTTATTTTCTAACAAACACTGGTCTAGCTTCTAAGCACTTTACAAATATTAACTCATTTAATTCTCATAACATTACCATGAGGCAGTTATAATCAATAGCACTAATCATACTCATGTTATAGATGAGGAAACAGAGTGTTTTATTATTTAAACATTTGTTAGGTTTGGATGATAGGTGGGGCAGAACACAAGGACCCCTGGACAGGCGAAAGGCAGACACTTTATTCCTTATAGCTCCCAACGAGAGAAGGCTGCTGCACAGAGTCACACAGGGTGTGCGACTCAGGGTGTGTGACTCCCAGGGAAAGGGTAACAGCAGCTGGAACTGTTAAAAGGGGACTTGTGTATGGCAAGTGGGTGGGGTTAGCCAGGTTTCTCAGGCTTCTTGTGGATTGGATATTTTTAATGCTTCTGAAAGGGCAAGGAAGAAGGGGCCACATCCTTAGAGCTTTGGCATCAGGCAGCTGGATGTGTAAGCTGTAACCCACGTGAGTTAGAGCCCAATAAAGAAGGTTGGAATGTGGATTTAGGAAACTGCCTGGGAAGGAGAATTGACAGTTTTTTAGCCATAATCTCAAAACTGGGTCAAGACGGCACTTGTGAAATATTATATTACCCTGAGGCACAGAAAGACCCAGTTACCTGCCCAAGGTCTAAGTGGCAGAGGCTGGATTCAGCACCAGCAGTCCAGTTCCAGAGTCCATGTGAGAGAAGTCTAGAAAAGTAAGTAGAGGATCAGATCAAGCAGGTACTTGAAGGCCAAACATAGGCACTTGGGTTTTCTTTGGTCAAATGGAACAGTGGTAGAGGGACACAGCTGGAGCATGAGAGCAATCTTGTAGAAGGATATATGTGACAGTGGGGCCTGGGCTGCAAACAAGCTGTCATCCTTGCCAAACTGTTATGTTTATCTCTATGCATATATTTTTAACTTTTCCCCATTTTTTGGTGGGCCCTTCTTCCACTGAAACATGTGTTGGTTTGTACTCATCACTTGAGAAAAGGATATGGCAATGTGGATGTCATTTTTATAGACAAGGGGAAAAGGACCTTTATAAATATGTCAGTATCTGATACTTAAAATTCCTGTTTAGTACATCCTGCCTATATACCTCTGGGCAAAGTCTGCTTATTTGGAGGGTTGCACCTCTCCTACTCTTTGCCCTCTTGGTCCTTTTTTCTACTGTTTTGAACTTCAGTTGGGATTCATCAAACAGATGACTACAAATGCAATTGCCTCTTTGATTAATTCCTTCAATCTACACTAAACTCCTATATTCATATTGAACAAATACGGCATTGGATATTTTAAAAAATCATCTGTTAGTTTTGTCTTTGTCCTAAAAAAATTAGCCAAGAGTTGTGAGAGACGGAGACTGTGAAACTGAGAGGAGAATTCCCAGCGCTGCTCTGCTTGGGGAAGCAGATTTTGTGCCTTATGTGTTCTCCTTACCCTGGCATGCTGTTGGGTATTTGGAAGCTGAGTCCTCTTTCAGGCCGGAAGGGCAGATTGTTGGAGCAATTGCCCCTTAGCATGACTTTGAGAGGAAGGGGTGGGGTGAGTGGGGTGGATTGCTGGAGACTTACCTGCTTGGTACTCAGGTTTCTGAGAGCAAACTAAACAGCATGAAGGAAGCGCAACAATTGACGCAAAATCCCTAAGAGCACTGTGGGATTTGTTGTAATCACTCCCTAGGATATGCATTAAAAAGAAGCGTTTTTCTTCGTCCATGGTCAACCAGGAAGGTGGTAGCTTAGACAAGCATAAAGTTTGAGGCCTCTCGAAGACTTGCCCTGGGGTCCTTGTTTTCTCTCCACCCATGGCTGAACAGGGCCAGCCCCAGCTGAATCCTGAATGAGGCAATAGACTTTCTGGCAGTTCACAAACACTTTCTCTCTACAATAGTATTAGCTCCCAAGCTTTGCCTAGGGCTTTCCAGTTCACCGAGGCTCTTACTTAGTTTAGGTCATTTAAACCTCAAACTTTCTAGGCTGACCTCTCCCCACATTGAGGCTGCTGCCCCCTACTTGCTACCTTCAGGCCTGCCTGTAGATGTTAGCTGGCCTATTCCTGCTTTCTGGTGCCCACACAATGCAATCTCAAGCATTGTATGGACTGTTGTGAATTGAAACCAGGCCCACAGGTCTCTCTCAGTTGTCTAATTAGTTTAACCCATTAGAGGTAAGGCAGCTGTGAGTGAAAATGGGCTTGATTTTGAAAATGAGCACCTGTGAGAGCTACTTGCCTTCTTGCATTTTGTTTTCAATAAAGACCTAAAATAACAGGTCTTTTATTTTTTAAAAAAATGTTTCTGTGATAGTGAAGTTTGAGGCTTTATGTCTAGTTGTTTGGGGGAGTTTTTTGTATGTATATGAGAGGAAAACAATCTTCCAGTTGTACCACTAAAGCCTATTATTCATATAATCATGGGAATTGTCCTTCTCTCCAGCAGACATTTGTTAAAGGCCTTCTACACCTCAATTATTGTGTTAAGCGTTCCTTTAAGATGAAGATGAGCATCCTTAGTGCTGAGCCTGAAGGGGCTTCTAAGGAAGAGGCCAAAGGAACCAGCCAATGGCAGGTGATAGCCCAGGAGTGGATGAGGATGCAGTTAGGTAAGCAGGCAGAGAAAGATAGGTAAGTAGGTCAATACATGCAAGTAATACAAATAAATATATGCAAATCAGACCCTTCCAAGCCCAGAGATGCATAACCATATGGTACAAGGGTTCAGTTAAAAAAAAAAAAAATGCAGCTATAACCAGCCCTATTGATAGTGAGAAGAGACAGCCAAATGCCTAGGCAGATAGGGGCAGGTCACTGGTGAAACTCTACCTTCAAGCCAAAAAACAGCCTGAAGGCTGAAAGACCAGACTGCTGGTCCCAGATTAAACCCATGACCCAGAGTGAGAACTTCTTTTCCTATTTGCCAGCCATTTCCCAATTGATTCTTTTTGAATCATGCCTTTTAACCAATCAAATATTGCCTTTTCCAATACTATGTATGGCCTGCCCCTCCCCTATTCTGAGCCCATAAAAGCCCCAGACTCAGCCACACTGGGGGGACTTTCCCACCTTCAGGTAGGGCGACAACCCCCATGTTCCCTCTCCATGGAAAGCTGTGTCATCATTCAGTGAAACTCCCCGTCTTGCTCACTCTTCAATTGTCAGTATATTCTCAACCTTCTTTTATTCTCAGGACCCAACAAGTACAGGTACCCAGAAAGACTGTCACACTGGCCTTTTCCCCTCACCAGCAGAGTGCAGCCACCCCACACGATGAGGCCAGGGGCCAACTGAGATGCTAACAGCCCATCATCCTCCATTGGGCTGTGGACGGTGGAAATAGAAGAGCTACTTAGCACACTAACACCCACTCTGGAGCTTCAGGGTTGTGGGCACCCTTGCCTGGGTGCCACCTTATTCCCCTTGAGGTGGCATGCCTTGTCTGGCCATGGGCCCTGCACAGAGCTTGCTCCTATGTCAGTGCTCAGAGTGGCTGACCAGATCCTGCACTTGCTCACTTATGTTCTCCCTCCTACAAGGGGCTAAGTGCAGTGGGCCAAGTAGACGGGACACCTCTGCTGTGAGTCTGACAAAGGGACTGAGAGAAAATTCCAGCATCAATATGTCAATATGGAAAAACACAGAGAATGTTTTTGAATGCTTTCAAATATCCTGACAGTTGGTTATACTGATAATGCTTACCTAATATATTTTATGGGTACATGTACACACATACACACACATATCTACATATGTGCATGTGTATGTATATATGTATACACAGATAGATGTAAATTTAATTTTCTATCTTCCTTTAAAAATTAATTTCAGTGTTGTTTGATAAAATTTATTATTGACACAATTATAAAATGATTTCAAAGTTAGAAAAAGTATGATTAATTTTGATATGCAGTCAAAATTTTATGTCATCATATACATTTAAAGTGTAAAAAAAGGAAAAGCACACTGGCTTTGGAACCACTGTGTTGCTTTCTCTGTAGTGGGAGAGGAATTCCACAGTAAACCAAGCACTAAACCATGACTCTGCACAGTATGTGTGTAGGGGTCAATAAACTAAGGGGTCAACAAACCAGCAGTCAATAAACCAGGGGTCAATAAACTAAGGGGTCAATAAACCAGGGGTCAATAAACTAAGGCCTGTGGGCCAAGTCCAGACTGCAGTTTGCTTTTGTAAATAAAGAACTTAGCCACACCCTTTGCTTACTATTGTCTGTAGTTACTTGAGCAGTACCATGGCAGAGGTGAGTAGTTGGGAACATCACCTTATGGCCCACAAAATCTAACATAATTACCATCTGGCCCTTTAAGAAAAAGTTTGTGGCAAGGGTCCCTGTATGGCATTTGGGAACAGAGGTCTGTGCTCTGTTCAGAGTTGGACAATAACAATATCAGAATGCGGGTACCAAGAGCTTAGCATATCTCTGTAAAAAACTCTGCTCCTGAATGTGTGGGCCCCTGTGGTTATTGCTCACTCAGGAGTCCTGCTGTGTGGAAACCATGTGCCTATTATCATACTAACTCTCTTTGAACCCTTGATCACTCCTACAAATTCTCTGAATTCCACCCCCGTCTCTGAATGGACAGCACATGCAGAAAACTCTTCATTGTGGGGGATCAGGAAGGACAAGCGTAGTCATCCTATGTCTGAGTCCCATCATGTCCTCAGTGACCTGGACATTGTAGAGTAAGGAGCTCCAGTGCTTGCTGTTTCCTGTGCCCTTGTATACGTTGAGGCCTGAAACTTACACTGTAAAACACAGAAGACAGGGGCTTAGTGTGATTCCTGCAACTTCAAAACTTTACCAGTTTGACTATGAAGATTTTCCAGAGCTGTAGAACCAGAAAGGGAAGGAGACAATGCTTCCCCCCATGATATAGACACAACATTTCATAAGGAATTAAGGTTTGGGGCTATCTATCTGGGTCGATATCTTCCTCATGCAATAGATGTTCCTTGGTTTCAAAACGTGTCAATGTAAATGTCTTAGGAAAGAACCATTCTGATTTCAGGATAATCTGCACCTGGTAGGAAGATATGCTGAGATAATAGCTAAGGTCAAATTAAAGTACCTTTGTCAGTTAATATTGTAAGAATTTGACTTTTATAATTAAAATATAGTTCAGTAATTTTCTAGAGGTGCACAGGGGTAGTTTCTTGATGTAATATTTTTGTCTTTTACTCACATTCTTTTTCTTAAAAACTAGTTTGTTTTCTTTCTTCATCTCTAAAATAAATATTTATTATTAAAAATTCAGAAAATACAGAAAAGTGGAAAGAAAAATCTCTCTATAATTCTCCTACCTATATACATTTCAGCGTATTTCCTTCTAATATTTCTGGGTCCTATGTTTCATTGTTACTGTGATCATATTCGGAATGGTGTATATAACATCTTTTGGAAAAAATGTCTGGTTTGAAGAGTATAAAAGTAAAACATAGTCTTTGTAGAAAATGTGAAAATACAAAAGAAGTATCAAAAGGTTCAGATTCTGGCAATATGGCAGCGTACACATTCAGAGAAATTCCTACTAGTGCAGCACAGTTTAAAAATGTTAGATAAAAAAAGAAAAACCCTAATCCTATTACTTTTAATGTATAGTTGATGTAGGGGACACTAAGGGAATATACCTGAGGCAAAATCACAGAAAAGCATGAAACTAAAGAGAAGCTTGCTCATGTGCTGGTGTTTGTGCTAAGAATATCTGCTGATCTCTGTGAGCCAAAGTCTGGGTTCGAAAGACCACTTTATACTGAGAACAAGAGATAAGATAGGGGTCTAAAACAGATGAAAGGTCAGAGAACATCCCCCTCAGTAAAGCTGAAACTCCCTGAAAGGCAACATACTTAGAGTGGAACAAAACTAGGAAAAAAATCTGCTCTGTTGGTGAACTAAGTTGGAGGGCAAAGAAATAACTCTCTCTTGAAAAGGTTCAGGACTAGAATTCATGCTATTATTTGACCTAAAAACACCCAAGTTGAAAATTTATTTTTTTTCTTTTTTAAATAAATTTTAAAATTTTTGTAGAGACAGGGTCTTACTATATTGCCCAGGCTAATCTTAAACTCCTAAAGTCCTGGGCCCAATCAGTCCTCCCCACCTCGGCCACCCAAAGTGCTAGGATTATAGGTTTGAGCCACCCCACCAGGCCTGAAAATTTAATATAAAATGGTCCTGGATTGGTTGTGTCCTCTGGTATTTGGTAGGGATAAATGCAAATTATCTCCGGAGAGACTCACTTTAAACTCAAGCCTCAACAAATTCCACAGGTAAAATTCCACAGAATCTTGGCTCGCAAGTATAAATCACTGAGCATATTAGGAAGGAAGAGAGCATCAGCAGCAACCAAACCATAGAATTAGACCAGCAAAGTCTGTATATGTTGAAGTTATCAGTGATTAAAATATAGAACAAGTATGTTCAATGTTTAAATAAATTAAATAGAGGTTACTGAAAGTACATTAAGGGACAATATACAGTTTCAGATTTAAAAAACAACTAAATAGAATTTGTAGAAATGAAAAATATAACGATGAAAATTATGGATTGATTAAGTAGCAGATTTGACACAATTGAGGAGAGATTTAGTAAGCTGGATGATAGATGTAAGGAAATTTTCTAGACTTCGTTATAGGGAGACATGAAGATGGAAAATATAAAAGAGAAGGTAAAGGATATGGATAATCGAAAGAGAGGCTGCAATAATGTCTAATCATAGTCTCAGAAGAAGTGAGTTGAAAGAATGAAGGAGAGAGAAAATTAGGAAATGTAATAGCTGAAAATATTCCAGAATTAACAAAAGATACCAATCCCAGATTCTGTACATTCAGTGAAGCCCAAGCATAATAATTAAAAGAAAACCCACTTATAAACTCACTGTGTTTACACCCATATGCATCTGCTGTTGTAAAATGGCAGAACACAATAATCAAACAAAAGATCTTAAAAGCAGCAAGAGAAAAAAGATACCACCTACAAAAAGATAGGTAATCTTTCAATAACAACAGAAGCCAGAAGACAGTGGGGAAAAAAATCACAAATTGAACCTTTTAGTTAAAGGACAAACTTACCACACTGAATTTTAAATAATCTATCCAATGACTGTTTATATGAGACTTTAAACATAAGAACACAGAAAAGTTGAGAGTAAAAGCATGAGAAAAGTATATGCAGGCAAATAGGAACCAAAAACAATTTGGCATAGCTATGTATATTATTATCAGATAAAACAGACTTTAAAGCAAAAGGCTTTACTAGAGATAGAGTATCTAAATAATAGTTAAAGCTTTAATTCACTACAAAGATATAACAATTTTAATCTTGAATGCACCTAATTACATGGCTCTTAATTGATGAAACTCTGAGGAGAAACAGACAAAACTACAATAAAGTGGGGGATTTAAATATACATCTCTCAATAATCAATAAGTCAAGCAGAAAAAAATTCAAAACTTAGAATTTTTGAATAACACAAAAAGCAACTCTATTCTAATAGCCATATAGAGTGCTTCACCCAAAAAATGGAGAACATATGTTTGAATCAAGTTTTCATGGGACATTTATAAAAATTGATTATAATCAATTAAGTAAATCTTTACAAGTTTTAAAGATTTGGTATTATTCAGACCATATTCTATGACTGCATGCTAACAAATTAGAAATAAAAACCAAAAAGATAACTTAAGAAACATGTGTTTGTACATTTTAACACTTACCTCTAAATAGTCGTTGCATCAGAAAGAATGAGTATTAAAAAATTTGTGGTACAGTCAAAAGCAGTAACTAAATTGTACGCTATCCAAATTTTCATTTAAGATTTGTATACGTAAATACATGTGTAGATGTACATGTGACACACAGTCAGGAAATTGACTTCCCAAGAATACGTAAGAAATAAATTTTATTCAGGATAAATGTAAAATCAGGTTATTTACCAAATTAATGGATTGGCAACTTCACAGGAAATGAATGCTATGTTGTCTTAGCCTGTTTGGCCTTTGTATTCAGGAAATCAGGCAGATTTCATGCTTAGATTATTCATAATACTATTAGTACTAGTAGGTACCCCATGACTTCTAGCTTAGGGATTATTGGAAAATTTTGATAAGGTATATGGACTGTGACAGACTGTGGTTGTTGTAAGTTGTTAGCAAAGTACAGATTGAAGGTATTATTTTCAGACTTCTTTTGCATTTACAACTGAACAATAAAAAAACTACAAAATAAAATGTGGAATTTGGTGATACTCAGAGGGAAATTTATGGTCTTAAATATATATTATCCGTAGAGGGAAATACATAGCCTATTATGCTTACATTAGAAAAGAAAAA
Source organism: Mandrillus leucophaeus (assembly GCF_000951045.1). Taxonomy (NCBI): domain Eukaryota; kingdom Metazoa; phylum Chordata; class Mammalia; order Primates; family Cercopithecidae; genus Mandrillus; species Mandrillus leucophaeus. The sequence continues at coordinate 921,925 of NW_012104787.1, read as the reverse complement.
AGGCTGAAAATAAATAAGCTAAGCACCCAAATTATGAAGTTATAAAGTTAAAAAATAGACTAAACTTCCAACATAGAAGAAAGAAAATAATAAAAGGACAGAAATTAATGAACTATGAAAGAAAGCTACAGTAGAGGGACCAACAAAACTAAGCATTTTCCTTTGAAAAGCCTTAAGAAATTGACAGATCTCTGGCAGAATTGCTTAAGAAAAAAAGCAGAAGCTACAAATAGACTATAATATAAACTATAAATAAATATGAAGAATGAAACAAGACAAAACTACAGAAGCAGGCAAGTTTAAGAATATTACAAAAGAATAGTATGAATAGCTTAATGGCAATGAAAGTGAAACCATGAAAAATGTTCAAATTTGTAGAAAGTATAAATTTTCATAAAATATAAAATACGGATAAAGCAGCCAAAATTCTGCTACCCTTTCTTGTCTGTCTTGTCCATTGCTCTGTCTTTAGCACTTGTCACACAGTAGGGTCACATAATTAAAATTAGACACAATAATTGTTAACATTTTGATGTACTTATTTTTATGTTTTAAAACATAGTTTATTTGTATATTGATTTTAAGCATCAATATTACAGATACCTTCACAGATACTAGATAAAAATGATAAAGTATAATGACAGACAGCATATGTTTTATTATTCTTATAGCAGCTAATCTTCTCTAAATTTCTTTGGCAATAAAATGAACAATATGTTATTCATACAACTACGCTTTTGTGAAGAAAAGAAGAGAGATTTTTTTCTAGTAATTCTTTTAGGACAGCATCCTAGCCACATGGTGTTTGATTATTTTTAGCAAAGACTGGAATGGCATTATTATTATTTTATGATGTTATTAAACAAGATTTGCAGTCACTGGAGAGGGGGAAAAATGCCTTAAGACCCCAATTTCCTGGCACACTGAAAGGCATTGAAACAAAAAGGGAAACATCATGTGAGACAGTGTAAAGAAAGATCTCCTCTGACCACAGACCTCATCTGAAAATACACAATACAGTTCTAGGATTTAAAATGAGTGGAGATAATCCATGAATTCTTTGTTATCACAACTTTTCTGTATCTTCCCTTCAATGAAATAGTTTTTCAAAAAACTTTCTTTGAAAAGAATATATGTGTGATATGTATATTTATACACACTATATAGACTGTATATAGTATATATACTAT